>NW_020174920.1:1109430-1148504 GCF_003031525.2 Neophocaena asiaeorientalis asiaeorientalis | reverse complement strand
CATAAAAATCAGATCAGAAATAAATGAAAAAGAAATGAAGGAAACGATAGCAAAGATCAATAAAACTAAAAGCTGGTTCTTTGAGAAGATAAACAAAATTGATAAACCATTAGCCAGACTCATCAAGAAAAAAAGGGAGAAGACTCAAATCAATAGAATTAGAAATGAAAAAGGAGAAGTAACAACTGACACTGCAGAAATACAAAAGATCACGAGAGATTACTACAAGCAACTCTATGCCAATAAAATGGACAACCTGGAAGAAACAGACAAATTCTTAGAAATGCACAACCTGCCGAGACCTCATCAGGAAGAAATAGAAAATACGAACAGACCAATCACAAGCACTGAAATTGAAACTGTGATTAACAATCTTCCAACAAACAAAAGCCCAGGACCAGATGGCTTCACAGGCGAATTCTATCAGACATTTAGAGAAGAGCTAACACCTATCCTTCTCAAACTCTTCCAAAATATAGCAGATGGAGGAACACTCCCAAACTCATTCTACGAGGCCACCATCACCCTGATACCAAAACCAGACAAGGATGTCACAAAGAAAGAAAACTACAAGCCAGTATCACTGATGAACATAGATGCAAAAATCCTCAACAAAATACTAGCAAACAGAATTCAAAAATGGTTTTTAAAATGCTGAAGGACATTTGTGTAGGAAACGGAAGAAAAGCAAGAAAGTCTGGAAAAATATTGAACTAATAATTAAGAGGATGTTCATGGGTTGTGTAAATTAAGTAACATTGCTCAGTACTACAGTTTACATTGAGTTTTGAAGACTCAGAGCATTTTGCATTTGCACAGTGCCTCTGGTTAAAGACTCAAGGTGTGTAAATTACTTATTTTCATAATTAATTGATGAAAACATTTAGCCAAACTTAATTTATGCATTAGTATTATCACCTACATTATGTATGTTTAACTTTTAGAAATTGATTTTATTTTGATTTTTAAAAAAATACCTTGTTGTAGAATACATGGGAATTGTATGAAGAATATTTAATTTCACCTTTCAGAGGCAACCACTGTTCTTTATATTTAATCAAAAGTATCATGTTTAGTGCAACATAATACATTCATGGAACCATCATAAAATGTTTTCTATTGATACTGGTGTTGCAGATTAAAGTGGGGAAAACTGAATTCAATAGCAAGTTTCCCAGAATGGTCTCCTTCCCAGCTTCTCTGTATTCACTCATATTTGGTTGCAGTATTTACACAGTTTTATTTATTCTGTTGAGATCTTTAAGACATCTGGAATTTGGGGGAGGGGGTAGTTTGATATAAGGTAGGGATTTAATTTTTTGTCAGATGAATGACATCCCTTCATTTTTCAGAACTCCTTTTATGTCCTTTGGTAACATTTTATAGCTTTCTTCACATAAACTTTGCACATTTCTTGTTAGATTTATTCCTACTTATACCATATATTTTTGTTGCTATCTCTCAAGAGATCTTTTTTTTTCCAAAAAAGTTGCAACTGATTATTTCTGAGTATAGGAGAGTCATTAATGTTGACCCGGATTCTGGCCACATTTTTGGATGTTCTTATTCATTCTAATGCCTTTTCAGTTGATTGTAACTGTCTTTCTAGGTAGGCAGAAGCAAAATCTTCTCATTTTTTTTCTTTTTTTCTCCTTAGAGTAAAACCTCCACTCCACTGCCTCTCGACTTACATGGGAACCCTTCTACTACTTACTATTGAATGTAATATTTGCCCTTAGGCTCCTTGTATGGAATTAAAGAGGTTTTTTCCTCTATTCTCATTTCGTTAAGAGGCTTTTTGGGTTTTATGTTTTGTTTTTTGGTTGTTAAATGTTTATCTTAAAGTGAGGGGAGGTTAGATTTTAAGTACTTATAAGTATTTCAACCTTTGATACTAGGGGTGAATTGAGATAGCAATAGCTATGTGTTGTATTTATCTGTTAGTATGGTGAATATATTATATAAATAGGTATCTTTAAATTTATGTGTCTTGCATTCCTGTGATAAGTCCTATTTGGTCATGAGGGGTTATTTAAAAATATGCAACAGGATTTGTCAAGATTTTATTTGGAGTTTTTGCATCCGTATTAAATGAGCATTTGTGGGTCTTAAAAAAAAAAAGCTACCCTTACGGCGGGGGGCGGGGGGTGGTGGTGGTGGTGATAAATCAGAATTTGGGATTAACATATACACTCTACTATATATAAATAAACAACAAAGATTTGCTGTATAGCACAGGGAACTACATTCAATATCGTATAATAATCTATAATGGAAAAGAATCTGAAAAAGAATATATATATAAGTGAATCACTGTGCTGTACACCAGAAACTAACACAACGTTGTAAATCAACTATACTTCATTAAAAAAATGGTGGTGGTGGTGATAAATTAGAGTTTGGGATTAACATATACACTCTACTATATATAAATAAACAACAAAGATTTGCTGTATAGCACAGGGAACTACATTCAATATCGTATAATAATCTATAATGGAAAAGAATCTGAAAAAGAATATATATATAAGTGAATCACTGTGCTGTACACCAGAAACTAACACAACGTTGTAAATCAACTATACTTCATTAAAAAAATAAAAATTCAAAAAAGAAAAAGAAGCTACACTTACAGACTACTTATCTGGCAACAATGAGTAGATATGATAATGTCAGCTAACATTTATTAAACACTTGCTATTCCAGCAACCGTGCGAAGCACTTGATGTAAATGATCCCATTTAATTCTCATAAAACCTCTGTAACATAGGTACTATTCACAGTTAGGGAAACCAAGACTTGGACAGGTTAAGTAATTTGCCCAAGGTCATACAGCTTATGGGTGGCAGAAATACCCTGATAGATTGAATCTAGAACAGAGATTGACAAACGTTTTCTGGACAGGCTCAGAAAGTAACTATTTTAGGTTTTGAAGGCTTCATAGGTCCCCAACACATGCTCTTCTTTGGTTTTTTACAACCTTACAAAAAGTAAAAATTATTTTTAGCTCCTCTGCCAAAAAAGCCCCAGGCCCCGTGTTGGATCTGAACTGAGACCTGTAGTTTGCAGACCCCCTACTCCGCTTTCTTACTATGACACCCTATTGCTTCTCACCAAAAAAACATTTATTGAGAACTTATTTACGGGCCAGGCACTGTGCTAACTACCTCTCATGTATTATGTCATACAATCCTCATAAACAGCCTCTGGGCTCATTTTATACCCTCACTTTACAGATGAGAAAAGAGGCTTAGAGAGTTTCAGTAGCACGTTCACAGTTACAGGGCTAGGAAGTACATTCCAGAGCTGTGTGGCTCTGGACCTTGAGACGAGCGTGAACTGGGCCTGGGGCAGGGACTAGAATGAGAAGGCTAGTGTGTAGAGTTTAGCACTAGCCTGAGCAATTAGGCTTTGGTGTAAAAGACACTACAGCTTCGTCATCAACTGGGTCTGACAATTCACTGGCCATCAGGAGAGATGGAGTAGCGGAAGAACGCTCTAAGGATGGAGCTTGCATGATCCAGAGAGCAGACATAAGCAAGTCAGAAATAGGCTTGGTATGAGGGGATAAGCAGACAGGCCGAAAAACTGTGGAGGAGTGGCAAGATCCCGTACAGCTTTGGCTGCGTAACTAGCTGTGTTACTACAGGCAAGTAATTTAACATAGCTTGGTTTCAGTATGCTAAAGTATAAAGTGAGGGTGTGGAATTAGATGGCCCCTAGGTTTCCTTCTGGTAGTAAACATTCTGAGTCACTGAGGAGGAGAGGTAAGTTCTAGGAAACTGCAAAGAGAAAGAACCTAGAAAAGGCTTCCTGGGAGAAAGATTTCAGAAAAAGAATTAAACACAGGATTCTAAAAAGTATATTGTGGTTCATCTGCCATATTCCTCTAAGCAAATAAAGATCAAAGAGCATGCTTGTGTTTACAAGGTCAAAGTAAATGAAAGTCCAGAATCAAAGGGCGGAACGGCCCTTTAGTGGCTCAGAGAAAGATCAGAAAATGTAGGGGAGAAAATCAGCAGAAAGAATGACTAACATGAGAGCGTGTTAGTTTCTGGTTCCAAAGAATAAGAAAAAATGGGAAATGAAGCAAGATGCAGAAGTACGAGGGCCAGAATCAAAGAGCATATAAAATGAACAGGTCGCTATGATTATGTGGGTTGCCTACTTGGGCAGGAAAAGAGGGTATCGATAACCCATCAAATTACCTAGTAAAATTTGAAAGGAAAATGAACACTGATGTTCCTGGGAAGACACAGAGGAATTCGTTTTAGGATTGTAAGAACATAAGTTTCTAAAGCTTTTACATTAAGCACAGAAGCGTGTGTTTGGAAGCAAATGAAACGAGAATTATGATGAGAAACATAGCAGTTTTATAATCTGCCTCTGCTATAAAGCGTTAGAGAACAAGAATCCTGTTATCTTTTTAAAAACTTTTTAAAAATTAATTAACTAATTATTTTGGGTCTCCGTTGCTGCACGCAGGCTTTCTCTAGCTGCGGTAAGTGGGGGTTACTCTTTGTTGCAGTGTGCGGGCTTCTCATTGTCGGAGCTTCTCTTGTTGCGGAGCACGGGCTCTAGATGAGCGGGCTTCAGTAGTTGCAGCACACGGGCTCAATAGTTGTGGCTCACAGGCTCTAGAGCACAGGCTCAGTAGTTGTGCTGCACGGGCTTAGCTGCTCCGTGGCATGTGGGATCTTCCCAGACCAGGGCTCGAACCCGTGTCCCATTCACTGGCAGGTGGATTCTTAAATCACTGGGCCAGCAGGGAAGTCCCAAGAATCCTGTTATTTTAACATGTTTTGTTTATATGCTGCCAACGTTGAACTTGACATGAAGGGAAGAACATCATTTCTGATGATAGCATTAGCATCAGAACATGCTCTCAGCATACGTGATTCATTGTAAGGATCTCTAAGGAAAAGACAGACCTACATCACCTATCATGTTAAATCTGTTGTGAAATAATACCAAGAGCATAAAAATAAATCCTAGTTTCATGTACATGAATTAAAAACTATCTATTTGATTCATTCAACAAATACTCCGAGTTGGACATCAAGGAGCTTCCTTTCAATTATCGTTTATTCTATTGGGTATAAATGCTATGTTTCTCAATACTGGACATGAAAAGAAAAGAAAGATTGTTAGAAAAATACAAATCAAATACACTTCTGAGAAAATGGGAAGCTATTAAAATTACGTCAATTAAATAGAAATCTACCTGTAGAGTATAAAATACTATGAATAGGTCATCTTTTGTGATTCCATCTATCCTTCCATTTCTAAAATTCTGTTTTGGAATAGCTGCCAAGTTCATTGCCTAAAATAGCTTTTCCTTTGATTCTTCAATGATCTTACGAAAATGAAAATATGTATAAAGAATTGCATAGAATTGATTAGATGTGGATTAATATCTATCCCCAAACAGTTTGGGGGTATAAGAACAAGTTCTTTCAGAAAATGAAATTCTCTGAAATGAAAATTTTAGACTGATTTAAACATATTATTTTATATGCCAGTTTAGCATGATGAATAATGTATCACTGGATTTCTCCCTCTCTCTCTCCCTTCCTCCCTTATTCCTCCATCTCTTTCTTAACATACATAGGTAGAATGTTCTGTCCATCTCTCTCTGTCTGTCTGTCTCCGTCTCTCTCCCTCTCGCTCCCTCCCCCTTTCAAAGTAACTCCAAGGGAAGAAGTACTTAGGTGGTTATAGGATAAAGTCTAGGTTATGGAAAACTCAAGAGTTGTTTACCTAAACACAGCAATACACCAATGTAATATAAAAAAATTAAGGCTTACATACATGATTTTTCAGGCCTTATTCGTGAATTAATTCGGAAGAAAAGCCTTTTATACATTCTAGACTTTCTGTGTTTTCTAGCTATCATCTTCATTTGCATGTATTTCCTCTCTTTACAACCATCTACCACGAGGATGCATTTCTTTATTAGTCAATACATATTCTGTAGGTTACATTCTGCAAGTGTGAACAGGGACAAAATGCAATGATATACTCCATAACAATGCACAGATGTCTTAAAGAGATCGGTAGAAATCAGTCACCAGGAGGCTGAATGTCTAAGAATTGTAAGATGCATTTGATGGACAAGTAAGAAAACAGGTTTGAAAAAGTAGTAAAATTTGTAATTTGTGATTTCCTTAGGACCAGGGGGTGAAGTCAAAGAATAACTGTGGTAAGCGATTTACATTTCAATATAGAAAATGCAAAAGACATCATGTATGTAGGACGAGAGGAGATATGGACGTAAAGAAGAACAAGGAGGGCGAATTCTAATGAATGATCTTCAGGTGAAAAGAATCAACGAAAAAATCCAGCTGTGGTAAAATGTTTTCACATTGCCATTTATTCAATTGGTGCACGGAAGAGGTATTTCTCAGTGCAGAAGGTGCAAACGGAAAATTATTATGAAACAGAGCAGGATTCTTGGCAAAACACCAATGAAATATACTTTTCAATAGTAAGGAGAAAGGAGGGTGTGAAATAATGTCAATTAGAGAGAAATACCTGCTCCTGGAGACTCTCGGCACTATTCCTGGAAGAATAACCACCTCGCTTAGAAACCCTGAGAGTTCTGGGAAACAATGACCACAGAAACAAGACTTACTGATTTAGGCCTACACTTTGGTGGTGTCTAAGAAACGTGCAACGATTACAGTTATATCATAAGACAAGGAAAATATGTACATGCAGGAGTGATATTGAAAATGTCATATATAATCATTAGTATGGAATGGACACAGAACGATCAGGTACAAGCAATGACCAATCAGAACAAAATCAGAAGGTTTAAAATGAAAAGGCAGGAGTGTACTAGTATATACTGGCTGAATATCTCTGCCTAGGGGCAATGACTAATAAATTCATGAGAGAATTTTCAATGCATATTTCTGAACACCTCATTGCCCTTTTAGTAGAGTTTTAATTTCCAGAAAAATCTAAAACAGTAGAAACGAATGGTGCAAAAATCTCAACTTTTAAAGATTCACCTTCATAGGACATGTGCCAAACCTTTTACTGATAATCATCTGTAATTGACAAGACATAAGAAACTACGTTGCCTCAAATTACTAAGAACTACAAAATACTTCGAAAGTAGAAAAAATTCTAACACTACAAAACTTGTCCCCAAATCATGTGCTTGGCCAAAATCCAGAACAGCAAATTATCAGCAATAATGGATGTAAACAGGTTTCCGCCGATGGAGTTAAGTGCCCTTTTGAAACGATTTTTGAAAAGTTAAGAGACCACAAGGGCAAACTGTATGCTAAAAGCAGTCTGCGAAGATTTCCTAAGGACTCTGCAATCATTCTATACAAGTTCTAAAAGTATTACTCAGAACTGAAAGTTCCAATAATAGATGTTATGCTTTGAACAGAATTAAAGCGAAAACACAAGAGGGGAATGATGAAAGATATAGAGGGTCTATACCTAGGGAAGATTTAACAGCTGGAAGTTGTCATAAATTACTACACTTAAAAAAATGTATGAATTTCAGCTTTCCAACTTACAAAAGATGTGAGATATAGCAAAACTATCATCAACATGAATTCTTGAGGCCTCAAACATTTTAATACCAAATTAGAGACTAATTAAAGAACATAGATTATACCCATTCACTCAGTAAAAATTTACTGAACATCTACTAAGTGCAAAGCCACGGAAAATACCAATGTTTTTCCAACACAGATCCTAATTTTAAGATATGCGTAGTGTATTTGAGGATAACATACAAATAGGAAATTAATAAATGTTAAAATGAGAATTTGTTACTTTTCATCTGGAAGGACTGGGGAAGGCTCCATGATAAAGTGCGTCTTTTTATTTTCTCCAGTTTTATTGAAGTATACCTGACATTAAAAATGTATATACTTAAGGTGTACAACTTAATGTTTTAATATACCTGTGCATTGTAAAATGATCACCACTATCTAACTAATCAACGTATCTGTCATCTCACATAATTACTTTTTTTTTTTTTGGAGTAGGGTCTTGACACACAGGGTTTATGGAATTGGTGTTCCAGGTGGAAGAAATAATACTAATACCAATAGTAATGATAACGATAGATAACACATTGTTTTTCACACCCCAAGGATCTCTGTTTACGAATTAAGCAATTTTAATCCTCCAGAAGCTCACGAAGCCAATTTTTATTAATTGCATTTTACAGATAAAGAAACTGAGGCAGAGAAAGGCTCCAAGGTTAAATACCTATCAAAGGAGTAGATTGGGATTAGAACTTGATCTGTCTGATCACAGAGCCTCAGCTCCTAGATAGCCTCTTCATAACAGAGCAAGGGCAGAGGTGGGTGGTGGGGTAGAGTTTAGTAGGAATGTGGTTGGTGAAAGACTGGAGTGGTAGTTAGGCCAGAACGGTGGCTTGGGGCCTACTCATTGTATTTAGGAAGGTTCATATGAGGTACCCTCATCCAAAGCATGTTTATATGGACAAGCTTTACTCCAACGTTTCTTTAATAACATAAACACTAAGAGAATATAGTACTATCAATACAGAGTTCCATATACGTTATCATCATCAATAAAACAGTACTTGGAAGTCCTAAAACTGCTAATGAGATGAAAAGTTACCTTTTGGATAGCATGGACATAACAGAAATGTTTTAAAGTTTCAACATCTCAACTACATCTTACTTGCGACACTTATTTTTTTATTACCACTCAATGCACAGCTCAAGTCTTTTAGAGTATCACTTTATTGAACTTAGGAGTAGATTTGCCATTAGTTCCATGACCCCTGTTTTTTTCCTCTGGCCTTTATTTCTTATGCACAAAATATTTAACCTGAAGACAGACCAGATAGGAATTTATTAAATTTTAAAACAGCATAAAACTAGACGTAATGAAACAAATGCCAAAAAAAAAAAACGACACGCAAGAAGGAGGCGATATGGGGATATATGTATACGTACAGCTGATTCACTTTGTTATAAAGCAGAAACTAACGTACCACTGTAAAGCAATTATACTCCAATAAAGATGTTAAAAAAATAAAGTTCTTAAACCATTTTCAAAGTGGCTTGTATCTTTTTGTTGTTGTTAGAATTTTTTTACTGTGGTCAAATATACATAACATTTACTTTTTAAACCATTCCCAGTGTACAACTCAGTGAAATTAAGTTCATTCGCATGGTTGTGCAGCCATCACCATTATCTTAGCTCCAGAACTTTGTCATCATCCCAAATTGAAACTCTTTGCCCATCAAACAATAATTCCCCTTTAGCCTCTCTCCCAAGCCGCTGGCAACCCCTGTTCTTAAAGTGGCATGTATCTTTAACCTTTAACGTAAGGAACATGATTATAGAAAAGTACTGAAATTATAACTGATTCATGTAATTCTTTTATTGTGAATTTCAACCTTGCACACTCTCCTATGACCCCCAAGTGCACACACATCACTCTTTACTATAGAACTCAGCACCCGCAGATATAATGTAAATGGTTACTGAGAAGCAGAGTTTGCTGCATTCTGTTTCTAGCGAGCCACAGAGCTGCACAGCATTTAAGGAGTTGTTCATTATGTAATAGGAACTTTGTGCTTAGAACAGCTCCACGGGGAGAAGCAACATAGCCAGACGTAAAAATTTTTGTTTCACAACGCAGAATTTTAATTTTTGCAGTATAATTTTTCTCATACTATCATATTTTTCCATGTTGGATAAGAGCTCCCACAAATTCTAGATTGTGCATCTTGGCCTCTTGCCATCTTTATTCTGCCCTGTTCCCTTCTCATGGTTGGAATGGAACAGAGGAAGGACTGGCCTCTATGGCCTTGTTCTGATTTTGACTTACGCTACATTTTGGAAGTTTAGAGTAATAGGGGCCATCAAACAATATGAATCAACCAATAATTCTATAAATTTTTCTACGTTAAGCGTATAGGTGCTTTAAATGCAAAGTGAGAAACACAGCGTTACCAGGGAAGGAGAGAAAGCTCCATTAACTTACACAAATTCATTCTTCCTAACCTATAATGCTTGTTCACCTCCCTGTAGCCAAGAAACTTCTCTATTTACAACCTCCCAGAGATAGCAATAAAGCTCCCAGGCCCAGCAGAAGCACAGCAATGAAGAATGCCACCAACAGAGGACACGTGTGTTTATTTTAGTCTAGCCACCATTATGTTTTCTTAGCCTGCGGCGTGTTTTGTGTGCACATTTCTGTAACGTTTTATAAACCTTATTACTAACACCGCTATGTTCTAAAGGAGAAAATAGCGAATGCTGCTTTAAGAAAAGACATATGATTACTATGGCAACAAAAGAGAAACTCGGCTTTTCGTAGAAAGATGTACATTGTATACATTGGTCACCTGTGTATGCCATTTTGGACTTAGAAAGAAATGAACTTCCTAATAGTCCTTGAGAACCAATTCTGTTTGTAGATTGAAGAGATTCCTTATTGTCTATAAATTGCAGGATCTTAGACTCTTAAGAGTCTACAGGACCTTAAAGTTTATCTTGTTTATCTAGAGTAACTCCCTCTGAAACGTCTTGTGGCAAAGACTGCTGACTGCCTCCAATGTTTCCTCCCCTCTTCCACAGCAATATAACCCATGAAGTTTAGTTTGCTACATGGATGCGTGAAGTAAAGAATATATTACTTAGCTTCACATGCAGGTAGATATAATCACGTGACGAAGTTCTGGCTGAGGAGCTATAAGTAGATACTTTATAACTGATGGCAGTTCTCGAGAGTTTTCCTTAAAACTATGACGGCACGTGCCCTTTGTGCCTTCTGCCTTCTTCCATCTTGCTGGGGGCTGGAACCCAGATGTGATGGCTGGAGTAGAAGCAGACATATTGGGCCATGTAGTGACAGTGAGAATTGAGGTCAGCATGGCAGCAGAAAACAAGATAAAAAGGGACGGAGGACTTTGTGAAGCAGAACAGCCTAACAATCCCTGACCTACCCACTTAGGGACTTTTACATGAGAGAGAAATACATTTGTTTCTATATTGTTTAAGCTATTGCTACAGTGCCTTGCATCCCTGTGAACTGTAACTGAGCAATGTACAATTCCTATGAGCTGATCAGTCAGACTGAAAAATGATGGAAGTTAGTGAAGCCGTCCGTGTCACTTAGCAACAACTCTAAGGTTTAGGTTTGCCTTCCTCACACTGAGCCCCCTGTAACACTTGCCCGTGGTTCCCTTCCACGGTCTTGCTTAAGTGTACTGTCTCCTTTACCCACCCTCCCCAAATGCATGAAGAAGCTGTCCAGTATTTTCAAGTTGTCTTCTTACTGAACGTTCTATATTCTTTCAAATACCCCTCATATAACCATCTCTACACCCTTCACAATCTGGACTGCCCTACTACAGAAGTATTATCATTTGTCAGTGTCCCTGTTAAATGCGCTGCTCACAAGTCAATACGACGCCACAGATGGGATTTAACGAGGCACGAGGATACTGAAACAGTTGTTAATTGCATTAATGCAATCTAGTACTGTATTGCCTTTTATAACAAGCCACAACAGATCACACTGGAGATGAACACTGAGTCTGTGGTTACCTAATGTCCCAATCTGTTTTCATGCTGTTAAAAATAAGACGACAGGCCCCAAATGGAGTCTCTGAAGCTTAGGCCCCCATCACCAAACCGAGACTCAATCACAGTTTCGGCTCTCCCAGAAATGGAATCTTTTAGTCAATCAGGAACCGCCTGATGAGCACTAGTTAGATAATCCGGCTGATAGACCCCTGCCACCCACTAAAGGAGAGTAACCTTGCAGTAATCAATCTGCTTTTTGCCTAGAATAACTTCCTTGTTCCTGTTCCTTTCTGCCTATAAAAGTCTTTCATTTTGTACGGTTCCTCAGAGCTCCTTTCTATCTGCTAGACTGGATGTTGTCCAATTCATGACTCATTGAATAAAACCAATAAGATCTTTAAAATTTATTCAGTTAAATTTTGTTTTTTTTAACAATATAAACTGCCAGGAAGTCACATGTTTCTTAGTCTATATTTGTACGCGGGAATTAAAAAATCTTAACAGTGGGACATTTTACTTACTCTTGTTAAGTTTTGTTGTTTTTTTTTTTTAAGTTTGGGTCCAGCATCCTAATCTATTGTAATCTTATTTGAACCTTGATTTTGGTCTTTCAGTGTGTTAACTCTCATTTCACCTTTGCATCATTTGAAAAGTTAATAACTACAAATGTTCTATGTTCTTATTTAGAGCACTGATGAAAATCTGGGTTACGTACAGGCAGGGAGCACCGTTTATGTAGAAGGGATGGGGAGTCAGGCGATGCAGAAGAACCGAATCCAGTTTCTGGTGAACCCACTGAAAACCTCGGAGATCAACAGTTTAAGACGATACTCCTCCTTAGGCCTGGTGATTGAAACACCTCTAAACCTACCTAACTGTACTTCCATCAGTGTGTAATTATTCATGTTATTTAAGAAGATATTGCAGGGATCCATGTCAAATGTACCGCTAAAATTCAGATACACTACTGCAGCATAACACTGCTTAAAAAAACGAAAGGAAGCTATCAAAGTAAAAAAAAAAAATCCACAATACCGAGAAGAAAACTTTACAACATAACTCTAGTGACTATCAAAGTCTAAAGTAAAGGAAAAGAAATATTTGCTCCAAGTTTCAAAATATGGTTTCTCCTAGATTTATAGCTCTTTAAATAAAAGTGACAAGCTAAATTGATGTTTGTAAAAAACTTGAAACTATAGGGGAAAAGATTCAACGAAGTGCCAAGTGGTGGACATCTAGCTAAATAATAAAAAAGTACTTACACTGATGCTTTGTTATTTAAAATCCTTTTCCCTCAAAGAGTGAGGGTGATAAATTATAAGGACTATCCCAATACATTTTCAATTAAATGACTAAATTAACGTGGAGACATTTAATTAAAGTTCCAGTAGTTTTTCCAAATGCTGTTAATTATGCCTCTATCTAAAATTAAATCTCTCCCCAGACCCTTTTACATTTATTCTGCTCATCTGATACAGATATAATTAAAATGCTACAAGTTCAGCTAAATGCATCCAAATATTATAAAAGAAAATATGAAAAGCTGGAGTTTCAGTAACTATTTAAGAAGCTGGTGTTTTAATGGGATTTCTACAATCCTTAGGGAAAACCAATAGATGTTAAGTATGCATACATACACGCACGCGCACGCGCACGCGCACACACACACACACACACACACACACACACACCCTATCTCAAAATTCCTCTGAAAATAAATGTCTCTCTTTATATCTAAGGCTCTTCAGTGAATTCCACAGACAAAAATAGTTTCAAAGGTTTTCTACCAGCAAAAGATAAGAATTTTTTGAGGCTCTGGGTAATTAATTTCAGGAACAAGGTGTACTCCAGTTATAACCGTTCTGTGCTACCATTTTCTAAACAGCACAGGTTTCCTAATGGCATCTCTGAAAGGCACTCTTTTTAAGAGAAACAATTCAGGATTCAGGCTTCCTGGCATTGGGACCAAACTCTGTGGTAGACAAAAGCTAACCCAGACAACCCTAGTTGGGTTCCCTACGCAAGTTATTCTCCAGTGGCTAAGAACGTTCATCCTAACTCCCAAATCTGTTTCATTATGCATATGCAAGATGGAAACACACTGACCAAAACTGGTCTACCAACAGCAGACTCCTCTTATTTCCTTTCTCTCAGAATCTTATTTGATTCTGCCAGCTGTCATTTTAATCGCTCTGCAAGGGATAGTATTCAGCCATCTGAAAAGAACATGTTCTCTATCTACCCCAATCTGTCCCCCAGACCCCTGAACGTTCATTATGCAAATGTTTCTTTAAGAACCAAGGATTCTTATGGAGTCAAGAGGTGAGCTGGGTGCAGGCTGGAGTCTTTTGGAAGTGTTTGATCTCTTCTCCCAAATTCCTTCTGAAACTGAGGGTGGTTATCAGTTAGATCCCTTAAACTATAACCTGCTTAATAAAATCATATCCTGTAACCAGCCTTCACTGACCAAGCTTGCTTTAATTATTCTTGTAAACTGCATACCCCGCAAGCTTCACAAAGCTTAGACACTGTATCACAAGACTCCTTAACTGTCCCCTATAGATAACACCTCTGACGTTTGGGTCGCTCTAGTAATGGTTGCTTAAATTGTTTTCCAGGAACATGGAGGTAGCCTTGCCAGTCCAAACCAGTCGAGGCCAGCGACCATTCGACTGGGCCTGCTCAGGTGTCCGATGGATGACTTTTTGACATCAGGAGGCCAGAAAGTCCACCCTCAGATCACGCTTACCCCACCATCTTCTGAACATGCATCCCATGGAGAAGCATGTAACTCACATACACCTGCACAGAACACCAATTACTTCTTTTTTCTTGCCTCCAATCACCATGCCTCCTACCTCAGACCACCCTGCTTCTTTATTCTATAAATATCCCAAGCCCCTTGCCGTCGGAGAGGTGGATCTGAGATTTTCTCTTCCGACTTCTCACTTGGCTGCCTTTGGACTAAATCTTTTCTCTGCTGCTAACCTTGGCATCTCAGAGTTTGCCTTGCTGCGCGTTGGGCAAGACTTTTAGTTCTAGCCCAGAGACTGGCAAGATGGGAGGAGACTTTTTCTAACTCACCATCATAACCAAAATCTGGGTCTCAGAATTATGATTTAGGGAAAGTCTCCTGCAGATACATCGAATTTCCCAATATCCCTTCCTATTCCTGGTTTTGCTTTGCATATAGCCACCCTCCTTCCATTCCTTTACTGCAAAGGTTCTCGGACCTGACTGCACTCCGTTATTGCCTGGGGAGCTTTAACACATACTGATGCTTGCAGTCACCCCCGACTCCCCACACTGACTGACTTGCTCTGGGTGCAGCCTGGGCATCAAGATTTTTCCAAGCTCCCCAGATGGCTCTAGCGTGTAGCCTGTGCTTTACGCCTGTCAGGGTGGTAAAGCAACCTGATAATAAAGGTTTACTCATTGATCAATTAATGGGGTTACCACATCTCAAAGGGATGTCTTGCATGCTTAAAGGACCACTATTAGAATTTAAGTTAAATGGTGGTGTTACAACGTCTGTAATTAATTTTAAATACTTCGACATAGATAGTATGACATTTTATCTATGCGGTTAGTGCAAGCTTAAACTATAGAGGCAACTGGTTACTTTAATCAAGAA
The DNA here is from genome assembly GCF_003031525.2 of Neophocaena asiaeorientalis asiaeorientalis. NCBI lineage: Eukaryota > Metazoa > Chordata > Mammalia > Artiodactyla > Phocoenidae > Neophocaena > Neophocaena asiaeorientalis. The sequence continues at coordinate 1,133,326 of NW_020174920.1, read as the reverse complement.
TTTACACCCCAGCAGAGTGCAATCCTCATCACAGGTAAAAGGTTGAAGCCCAAAGACTGTGACTACTGTACATCTCTATGAATCTCAGTGGTCTCTGTAATGCACACATCAGTGTCACAAATGTGTGTGTGCTGTAATGAAAGCTCCTTATGGGCTCTGAAGGGGAAGAGAATATGCCACCCCAAAACATGCCTCTTCGGCATAGGGATTGTTTTCAGCCTTTTTTTTTTTTTTTTTTTTTTTTTTTTTTTTTTTTTTTTTTTTTTTTTTTTTTTTTTTTTTTGCATAACCTCCCATAACTGGCCTCCCCCATTCCCCACATCTTCCTCAGTCTTGAGCTGGAGATGGTGTTTAAGGTGGTGGCCTGGGCCATTTTGGTGAGTTGCTCAGTTTTCCTGGGTTTCTCCCATGTATACAGGGAAGAACCCATGTCATTAGACTTCTGTTTGTTTTTCTCCTGTTAATAGATCTTTTATTATGGGAGGTTCTCAGCCAAGAACCTAGAAGGGTAGAAGAAAAATTCTTTCTCCTCTCCCACAGAAGATTTCAGTCTGCGATTGTGATGAGGTAGCCACTCCTCACCTACCTCAAACTTTTCTGTGACTCTCCATTGTTTACCAAAAAGAAGCTGAGACTCGTGCAGGACCACATTGATTTAGGTCAGTTCACGGCAGGTGGGATTTGAGGTACTGTGCCAGTAAAGACTGGTAAATGGATAAATGTTTGGGGTCAGGGAATCTCCTGCACAACTATTCAATAGCTCTGGGTGATTTCCTAAACTCGCTCCCCATTTATAAGAGGGGACTTAGCAAGAATAGAGGCTGAAATAAAGTGGGTTTCTTTTTAAGCTTTCAACCAATAGTGCCCTACTTTCAGCTACTCTTGTCAATTTATTCAAAGACACACTGAGAGGAAGCAGGAGTCCATATTACTGCACAGCCTTTTAAATTCATCCATATGAGGAGCCAGGAAACGGCTTGTTCTCCAGGGCTCTTTCAGTTAGCTTGCATTCCAGGAATGTTAATTTGTTCCAAGCAACATTAGAAATTAATGGGGTAAGTGCCGGGCAAGGGTAGGTGATTGGATAAAGGCTGCCTTCTTGAGTTAATGCCTGAGAACTCAACAAGCCTATAATTTCTCAAGTCCCGTTTCACTCAAAGTTTGAACGCAAAAGTACTAAGGACTGTAGCGGAAGGATATCTTCTATAACTTAAACAATGTGGTAAATAAGAGTTCCTGATAGTACTACAACAAAACTATCTATAGCTAATTAATACAGCAAATATATTATTACAGCTTATGTTTCTACAGAGACCTCTAGGGAAAAAAGAGCCTGGCTTGCAAATACACTATATTGTATACATAGTGAGGTAATCACAATACAGGGCAGTTAGATTTAAGAGTAATGTACAGGGTGAGAGGGTGAGAATCACAAGAAGGGAGTTGTGTCATCGGTATCAGAGAAGGTACTTAACTGCTCCAGGGCCATGTGACTCCGTGTGTACCAATAGCAAGAACTCCCTTCAGTGCTTTACTGGTTAAAAAATAAAAGGTTCCTACACTTCTTATGTAATTGTTTTCATTGTGGTAAAATACACATAAAATTTGCCATCCTAACCATGTACAGTTCGGCGGTATTAAATATATTAATATATATATTAAATATATTCTTTTTGCGGTACGTGGGCCTCTCACTGCTGCGGCCTCTCCCGTTGCGGAGCACGGGCTCCGGACGCGCAGGCTCAGCGGCCATGGCTCACGGGCCCAGCCGCTCCGCGGCATGTGGGATCTTACCGGACCGGGGCACGAACCTGCGTCCCCTGCATCGGCAGGGGGGGGTCCCACCCCCCCCCCCCCCCCCTTGAACAATAACACCTCCCCGCTAGCCCCTGGCAACCACCACTCTACTTTCTATCTCCATGATTTTGACTACTCTAGGTTACTCATATAAGTGGAACTATACTGTATTTGTCTTTTTGTGACTGGCTTATTTCATTTAGCATAATGTCCTCAAGTTTCATCCATGTTTGTAGCATATGTCGGAATTTCCTTCCTGTTTAAAGGATGGCTAACATCAAAGATCCAGAAAACAACAGGTGTTGATGAGCATGTGGAGAAATTTAAACTCTTGTGTGCCGTTGGTGGGAATGTAAAATGGTACGGTTGCTATGGAAAACAATATGGCAGATCATTAAATTAAAAACAGAATTACCGTATCATCCAGCAATTCCATTTCTGGGTATGTATCCAAAAGAATTAAAAGCATGGTCTTGAAGACCTATTTCTATACTCTCATTCATTGCAGCATTATTCACAATAGCTAAAACCTGGAAGCAACCCAACTGCTTGTGGACAGATGAATGGATGAGCAAAGTGTAGTTTATACACGCAAAGGTTCTTATACTTACATGTCCCCATTTACATTTGCTGCCCCTCCTCTCTTTATTTACAAAAGCATGAGAACTTCGTCCACACATGATTCCATTGAGATTTAACCCTTAGTTTATCCAAAGAGAAGTGTTGCAATGTGCCTCGAATATCAGGTGCAGGCCCTGTGCACACTTTTACGTAAAAGGGTCTATGCGTCTTAGACCCTTAGCTCTCCTCCAGTGAACGCTAAAGGCCTTCTGCCTTTAGTGATGACTGAGGTGGTATCAGTTATAAGCACTGACTTCTTTACTAGACACTATTGGCGGAAGCATGTGATAAACAGGCCACATGATCCTTAGTGTCCCTGGAATTATGAGAACAATGGTTTTCAAACTTTGACCATGACCTATAGTAAGAAATGTATTTATCACAGCCACTCAGAATACACTCTGCACATAGTGTGTGTGTGTGTGTGTGTGTGTGTGTGTGTGTGTGTGTGTGTGTCTCTAAAATGTCACTTCCTGGGAAATCTTCCCAACCTACCAGACCAGGTCAGGTCCCGCCATTATACTCTCTTAGCGCTCTGATTTTCTCCTTTCATTAAAACTGGAATGAAATAATTATGCAATAAAGATGTCGAACCCATCTCTCGTGCTGGATTCTAAGACTCCATAAGGGCAGGGACCTTCTTCCTGTATTATAGAACAGCAGTCCAGGGAGCAACGTTATATACACAAGCGCTGCTTAATAAATACTCATGACCTTGTTAAAGGCATAAAGGTCTCACTATGGAGCAGATCCCTGGGTTCTCTACTCATTTTGAAATCTCAAGGTGGAACCCAAGTAAGTGTTGGCATGGCTTATAGAACAGCAGCACCAACATGGTGGCAGGGCCAAGAGGATGCACATGGGGGAGCAGACGTGTGATGTGAGAGGGGGTTATGGTATTAACAGGCCCACCTTTTCTCCTTTTTTATTTTCTCAGAACTTGAGAATCTTTCTGGTTGGTATCCATTCGTATTTACTGCCTCTCTCTTGCTTCTTCTTATCGCTTCCTTTATCCTGTCGTAACCAAGTTAAGGTAGTTTTGCTGATTTCCTTTCTAACTACCTTACCGTCTGCAAAAAACATCAAGACTTAAAAAAAACTGGTATTTTCTAGAAGGTTGAATAAAATATACAATTGTTTTACTGCTTAATTTCTTTATGCTGCTTTGCTTGGTGAAAAAAATCAGGAAGTAATATATTTGCTTTGGAAAATGGGGTCAATGAAGATAGGAAACTTACAAACTTTTTCTTGATTAACCACTGAGAGAAAGTTTTCCTACAGAATCTCAGAATCATATTTACATGCAAGGAGTTGGTCATTTTATTAGTAAGATGAATTAAACTGCATGTAGATGTCCCGAATCGATTAATGGGAAACCTAGAGCCAGAATCCAAGCTGCTTTTGTCTACTGCCTCTTTCTCAAGAGTAAACACCTTCAGCTCAGTGACAAATAATGATTGTCAGGCAATGTTTATACCATTGTTCCCTCAAGTAGGAAGCTGATCCGAAGCGAAACTCCCACCTGATATCAACGATAAGTCTGGTTTTGGATCACCACACAGGATCTTAGCTTTAGAAAAGAGCTGGTAAAAACAAAACTGCACGGGGTACGCAATGCCGCTCACCGCGCTCCAGCAAAGCAGGGTATTCCCAGGACATGTGGCAACAAAGGCCTAGGCCACCATGGTGCCTACGATCCTCATACCATAATCAGTGTTCACATATAACATGTTATATGACGTATAAGAAAGTCAAGTTGTAAGGTGCTGATACATGCCTCTCTTGTGCCATGCGACTGCCACCATTACGCATTTATGGCAGTGCCCTTGCCCTGCAGACATGCATATCCATCCGAGGCCTACTGTCTAGCAATAACAAGAGTCCTATCTGGTTGCAGCCATCACCAGACTTCTCTTTGCTATGTCAACTTGAAATCAGTACCCTGCTTGCTTCCAGTACCACCTGAAATCCAAGGATTCAAACCAAGTTTCATCTCCACTGCCATTCCGCATGTTTGAAACGTGGACCACAGTGCAATATTAAAACCGGAATCCTGGCACTCTGTTAATGTGATATAGGGGAGCAGGGGGGCAATGATTACTATTCTGACTACACCATCACGCTAAGGAGGACAGAGTTGAGTTCCTGTTTGGGGTTGCCTTTCAGTTCCCCACCCCTTGCAGAGGCCACGAAAAATTTTACCCAGCTACTTCTCAGATGTTATATTTCCTTTCTCTTCCGAGAGGTTTTTCGGGTGAATACACAAAAATACTTTATAAAACCACAAAATAATAGAGGGTAAAATAAGCTTTGGAATGAAATAAGCAAATGAGGGACATAAAGACTAAATGTCACATTTGTAGTCCATGATCCCCGAAAACAAATGAGAACTTTCTTTAAACACGGTTATCTTTTCTGGGTGAGTTTTATTAAAGAAGATCATAAAATAATGAAAATCATCTGTACTTTTAAAAAAATCTATATTTGTACCAATTATTGTATGCAGATATCAGTGTGTTTAGATAAACGGTTTCACGTACAACTAAATCTAAAGATCGCATCAGAAAAATATGGCCACCATCAAAAAATCTACAAACAATAAATGCTGGAGAGGGTGTGGAGAAAAGGGAACCCTCCTACACTGCTAGTGGGAATGTAAGTTGATACAACCGGTATCGAAAATAATATGAAAGTCCCTTAAAAAACTAAAAATAGAGTTACCATATGATCCACAGCCCCACTCCTGGGCAGATATCGAGATACGACAAAACAGTAAATCCAAAAGATACATGCACCCCTGTGTTCATAGCAGCAATATTTACAATAGCCAGGACATGGAAGCAACCTGGGTGTCCATCAACAGAAGAACAGATAAAAAAGATGTGGTACATATACACAATGGAATGTTACTCAAGCCATAAAAAAGAATGAAATAACACCATTTGCAGCAACATGAATGGACCTAGAGATTACCATACTAAGTGACGTAAGTTAGACAGAGAAAGACAAATATCACATGGTATCACTTATATGTACAATCTAAACGAACTATACAAATGAGCTTATTTATAAAACGGAAACAGACTCGCAGACTTCGAAAACTTACGGTTACCAAAGGGGAAGTGTGGGTGGGAGGGATATATTAGGAATTTGGGATGAACATATACACACTACTATATATAAAATAGATAATCAACAAGGACCTAATGTATAGCACAGGGAACTCAATATTCTGTAATAACCTATATGGGAAAAGAATCTGAAAAAGAATGGAGATATGTACGTGTGTAACTGAATCACTTTGCTGTGCACCTGAAACATACACAATATGGTAAATCAACTAGACTCCAGTACAAAATACAAAATTAAATTTAAAAAAGAGCCCCAAAATATGTTACTATTGCAAAGTACGATATAAACAGGCATGTTTGGCTTTCAGATAGACAGCATAAATCTTTGAACAAGACATATCTTTGTTTTCCATAAGGGAAAAAACATGGTGTAGTGAAAAGAGCGTTGAGTTGGGTCTGAGTTCTGAACTTACTTTTAACAAATGAGAGTATCGTGGCTAAGCCATCCATAATCTATTTCCTAATTTATAAACTAAGGAGTTTGGCCTAGATAATCTCTAGTTTTTTTTTCTGGCTCCAAAACCCCTTTGTTCTACACAGGAGGTGACAAAATATCTATCTTAAAGACTACAGACCTGTATAATAGGTTGGATTGTTACTTAAAGTGGCATGGACACATATACACTACCAAGCGCAAAATAGATAGCTAATGGGAAGCAGCCGCAAAGCACAGGGAGATCAGCTCGGTGCTTTGTGACCACCTAGAGGGGTGGGACAGGGAGGGTGGGAGGGAGGGAGACGCAAGAGAGGGAGGGGATATGGGGATATACGTATGTGTATAGCTGATTCACTTTGTTATAAACTAACACACCATTGTAAAGCAATTATACTCTAATAAAGATGTTAAAAAAATTATCAACCTTGAGAAATCTATAGCTGCGAATAATTTTAAATTCCTACTCTGTTTAATTCAAATTTAAGATGTTAAAATGAAGGAACACACACACAGATAAACCTGAAACAGCACAGGAAAAAAAGTTGCGGAGATGGGGGTAAGGTGAGACTTCAAGAAATGTTTAAAATTTTACCTCGCCCTCATGCCGTAGTTAATGTTGACAGCCAATGGCTAAATGGTAAAAAATAAACGAGTTTTTGCTAATGTCACTTTAGGAAACTTTTCCCTGTTCTTGTGTCTTGCCTTTTAAATATACAAATTAAAATTTTAGAAAAATAGAAGAGCTCGGAACTAAAAGGGATAGGATAAAATACATATACTACCACATTTTCCTTCCACCAGTTACTTTGAAAAGTATGTTTTGAATCAACAATACCACCCATTTCTGACACTTAGCTCTTTCCCCTCCTCGTGAAATATACAACATAAACTCTGTCACAAATTGAAACTAATTAAGGGAAAACAGAAACATGGCTCATTGTCATTGACTGAGAATCATCTGTATGTCTCGTTAGGTGGCTATAAAGACGGTTAGCATTATTAATCATGTACCATGATCTCTTTGGCTTCCCTAAGCAATGTAGTTTTACTTTCACTCAGATGATCATTTGAGTTATGTCTGATTCCTCCCTCAGACTGAAAGCTCCATGAAAGGAGAAATCACGATTCTTTTTTTTTTTTAAGTTTTAAAAATCTTTTTATTTTGAAATAACTAGATGCACAGGAAGCTGCGAAGAAACATATAGGGAAGTCCAGTGTACCATCCTCCCATCCTCCCCCAGTGTTAACGTCTTACACGACTCTAGTTAAAACCAGGAATTTGACATTAGCCTAATCATAGAACTTCTTAAGATTTCTCCAATCGTATATTCACTCATTTATGTGGGAATGTGTGTATAGGTACCACCACAACCAAGATACTCAACTGTGCCATTACCGCAAAGGAAATCACTACTCTTTTTGGTCAGCACGTAACCCCCAGTATCTAGCACAATGCTAGGCATGTAGTGGTGGTTCAACAAAGTAGGTAACGGATGATTAAATTTGTGAAAGAATACGTGAATAACATGCAAGGTTTCTTGAGGGTCAAGGAAACTGCCAGAGTAGGAAGAAGGATTAGGGAGGGTGGATTTTTTCTTTTAGTTGAATTCATTTAAGACAAAGGATGGTTTGCTATTTCTATTGCGTAGAATCTGCCGACTACTCAAAGGTTATGAGACTTTTCTTTTAAGCTTAAGGACAGGTCAAGGCTCTAAGTGGCAGTTCCTGGACAATAAACAAAGTAGGTAACTTTTATGTCTTGTTACTGCCGCTTTTAATGACACACAGACACGTATACTAACCCAGGCAAGACCCTTGCTGCAAAGGTATACGCATTGTTCTAGAAAAGGTCAAACTAAAATGAATTAACTAACTGGTATCATGTTCTCATCTGTCTTCCATTTTCCACGAAGATGTATTCCACTTGCTTAGGCTTTGGCAATTTTAAAATTCGTGATCTTAATGTCCTCTGAAATGTACAGATTTTATAGCTTAGATTTTAAGAGACACCGTTACCCGACGGGGTAATGACAGTTTTATCTGCATTGGTGACTGGATTTGCTGTGATACTTAAATAATAATCCAAATCAAATGATAATTTTTCGAGAGGATGTCAGGAACGGAGAAAGAAAAGAACAAAATACATAGCATTTAACTTGGTTTAAAAACACGACACATTGCAGCTTCCCATGGCTTCTTATTTTACTGGAAAAAAAAGTCCCTTAGCAATTCATCTTCCTTTGGGTGCATGAATGACATTTTACTGTGATGTAATTATAAGAAACAAAATCCCTCGGAGATGCTGCCTTAAAATATTTCTCTTTATAATGTTCTGAGCTCGACAAACCTTGCTAGAAAACAGAATACTCTTAATTATGAATAAATTAACTAAATTAGTAACATGAGATGGATATGCAATTAGGGGATTGTTAATTGAAACTGGAAACACAGCTGTATACGGCTTAGAGATGAATCATACCAGTAATGACGCAGATGTTTGTAAAATGTGATTATCTTTAGCGGAGACAGCACTGCATCTCCCAAGCCCATTCTTATATCGTGTCACTGAAATGGTTTTTAAACCCCTGAACACCAGGAATCAGGATCTCAGGGATGGCAAATTAGGCTCCCTGGATATGGGAATTAGTGTTGTCTGAATGTCAGCAATTTGATTCTCCAGCTTTCAAAGAATGTAGATATGGAGCCAACAACAAACATCTGTTAGTTGCATGGTTTTCAAAAACGACAACAACCGAAAGTTGCTGGCAAACCAGTGCCCGCTTCCATCTGAGAAGACAGTAAACTAATGGTAAGCAGTCACACCCCGCTGTGTGAGTGTGACAAACTACAGAGAACGCAGCCCCAGGGCACGGTGCCAGAGACCCGACGCACACGTGGTAAACGCACCCTCTGGCGGCGAAGGCTCTCAAAGGTCTTTTTCTATTTTCTAGGCAATCAACCCAGAAGGAAAAACAAAATCTTCGCAGCTAAAGGAAGCAGGGGGGCGATGCTGTCATTAACCTTGCTGAAGGTTTAAGTGTGCTCCAATTATCAGGGATTCTGCAGCGCTTTGGAAACTTCCATCTTTTTGCTTAGCATGCACAATTCTGCCCCGTGTGAACTGCCATCTGTCCCAGGGAAGGGGAGCGTCCCGATGGATCTGGGTTTTAATGGAGTTGCATGGTCTTTGCCCAGGCTTCTCGTGGACAAGGTCAGGGCCCTCGAGGGGCGAGATACTATGTCCTGACCATAGCTTAATGATTATGGAATGGGGTGCCCTCTCAACAGACTAAATTTCTCTGGACACAAGCCTGTGGCACTGAAACCAACAACCCTGTCAGGCCGCATGGGGCTTACAAATGTGGCAGACATCAGTTTCACTACGTGAAGGGCAAACGTACCACTAAATTGGGGGTGAAAAAAAGAAGTAATCAACAGTGTTAGATACTGACCAACAGAAAATGTATCTGTCATCTTAGCTTAGCTCCTCTTTCAAAGTTAACAATTCTCCTAACAAAAGCTAGTTCTTGAAAGGAGACAAAAATAAAACAGGAGACAGTCTTAACATTAGTCAGTACCTTCCACTATCAGAAGAATGCAGAAAACTTAGGAAATTTTCCTTATAATTCAGGAGAGACCTTTTACGCATTCTTTAATATAGTATTTGGATGATGTGAGCCCCAAATAAACAACTCAGCTTTTCACGTTATGCTGGCCCTGGGCATACTGGCCATAGCTGAGTTACGTGTTTGTTAACCAAAAAATACACTTTTCCGAATGAATGAAGAGAGAGGTGCAAACGTATAAAAAGATACACCACTCTGCTGTCTGTGTTGGATGTCTATAAATATGGAATTTGTTAAATTTTGGTCACGAAGCCTTTCTATCCTATGTGTTAGTCTCTACGAGTACAGGCTTTGCCTACAACTTCAGTATTGATTTGCTGTTATACAGGTTCCAACGTCTCTAAATTTCACTACCCGAAGGGACAGCTTGCAATTCCATACACAGGTATAATAAAAGCAAGATGACTACATGTATACAGTGAGCTTTGAAAGGGCACTTTTCCCCCAATATGCAGGGCCAAATTCTTCATGAGTCTACTAGCCTGTTGCAAATGGTGATAACAAAGGTACTATCATATATTATTTACCGGCATTCGTATTAATATTTTCAACCCTGAACGTACCTATAATCATACCAGTATCAGAACCCATTTGTGACATTCCCAGCTATTTGCCTACTTAACAGCTATTCACTTCTTATTCTTTGGTAAAGAATCTCAATTATGATCAGCTACTGAGCATCAGTGGACCCAGTGCTGGGGGAAAAATTAAAATTGGGTGTAATCCAATCACAGTAGTACCATTCCTTGTAGCCGGTGGCTCTTAAAGCAGGTACAGTGAGACCCAGTTCTGGCTGACACGTAAGGGAAAATCTGCTAGGGAGCTTCTGGGAAATCCTTTCTTCTCCAGCGCGCACACGCGCGCGCGCACACACACACACACACACACACACACACACACACACACACACACACACCCATCACATGGAGTTATCCTTGTACCTTATTCCTTTTCTGCCTTGAATATTGTTGTCTGAGGATATGTTGCTTGGTGCAGTGGGAAGCCGTCTTGGAATCATGGGGAGAAAGACAAGAGACTCCCAGAGAAGCTGAATTGCAGTCCCAATATAGTTCAGCTGCTGAATTAAACAGCCCCAGATCTGATGACCTTTGGACTGCTGGTTGTGTTAGGCCGGTGGTTCACAAAGTGTGGTTCCTGATCACAGTAGTATCGGCATCACCTGGGAACTTAACTAGACATGCAGAATCTCAGACCCTATTTACTCCAAACCTACTGAATCAGAAACCCCGTGTGAAGCCCATCAGCCTGTAGCTTAATAAGCCCTCCAGGTGATTCTGATGCATGCTAAAGTTTGGGAACCACTGTATTAGATTATCAGATGTCTCTATTTAAGATAGCATTTTCAAAACTTGCCAGGTTCCATTGGGGTTCATGTTTAAAACATAAATTCCCAAAACCACTGAATCAGATTTGCCAGGGGGTCTTGGGAATTAGCAATGTAATCAAGAGCCCCTGGTGATTCTTGTGGCCAGAAAAGTTTGGGAAAAACAAATATAAGGCCCTTTAGGTCGGGCATTCTGTTACTGACTGCTGAAAGCATTCTAACCATCACACCATCTGCAATCCCCTGTGCTCCAGACCACATAGGTAAATAGACACTAGTTCTTGCCTTGGTGAGTATATTGTTAAGTCCTAGTTTGGAGAGCCTTTGACTTTAAGTGAGGTTTACATTTCTGAGATGTTGGTTTCTATCTATCTATCTATCTATCTATCTACCTACCTACCTACCTACCTATCTAACTATCTTAGGGCCGCATCGGGTCTTCATTGCTGCGTGCAGGCTTTCTCTAGTTGCGATGAGCGGGGGCTACTCTTCGTTGCAGTGCGTAGGCCTCTCATTGCCGTGGCTTCTCTTGTTGCAGAGCACGGGCTCTAGGGCACACGGCTTCAGTAGTTGCAGCACACGGGCTCAGTAGTTGCGGCTGGCGTGCTCTAGAGCACAGGCTCAGTAGTTGTGGCACATGGGCTTAGTTGCTCTGCGGCATGTGGGGTCTTCCCGGACCAGGGCTCAAACCTGTGTCTCCTGCATTGGCAGGCGGATTCTTAACCCCTGCGCCACCAGGGAAACTTCTGAGATGTTGGTTTCTTAACTGTCAACTTGAATTCCTGATCTTTTATATTCAGAACCTGTTTACTCTGACTCCCCACCGCAGCTCCAGTCTGAATTCCTAAGCTCATATACATTTTTGACCCCCGCTATCTGGTGGCCCCATCAACCCCACCAGGATTTCAGAACCCCTCTCAAGTAATTACAGGAGTAATCATGCATTCCTTAACTCTTAGGCTACATTCTCAGAGGGCAGATTCCTACCTGCTGAACTTGAACCCGCTGATGCCCAGGAGACTGGCTTGAAAGCAGGAGCAATTAGTCTGTTACAAACTAAACATATATTTTCGAAGTCTGAAAACAAATTCTGCTCAACCAAAAAGAAATAACCTAGAACTCTAAAATATTTAACATTAAATGGTCTGGAATCATCAATGTTCTTTCAGGTTGAATGAGTATTTTGCATTAAAACCTTTCTGTCCCTTGTTTACTTGGGCCAAATAAGCTATAAAAGGTAAAAATCATGTTAGTGTAACAGAGTTTCCTTATGAGTGACAAATGTGAAAAGTCAAAAGGAGATTTGAAAAAAATATTTAATGACGTCCCCTTTCTCCTAATTACATACACTTCATTTACGTCGATTTCACTTGTTTCGCCTCTGCTACACTTCCCTACCCATACATCCCACACCTCATTCATTCCAGACTCTTAACAACCTTAGGTTATTTCAGATTTCCCTGAACCTCTAACCTTTGCTTATGCTGTCCTGTCTTCCTAGAAAAGTCTTACATTTTTTTCTCTACCTTTTGAAACCCTACTCATTGCTCAAGTCTAAGCTCAAATATCACCCCTGGGGCAAAATGAACAGCTAACTGTCTCCATGTTAATATCACTTATTTCCCCTCAAATCTCTAGGAGAGCCCTTATGGTACTGTTGGTAGTTCGTCATCCTTGAAGGGGGCACGTGTCATGAACATCTTTGTCCCTACTGCCGAAGAGTCTGTCTAGCATAATGCAGTCACTTAAAAACTACTGAACTGAATTTCACGTGAAAGTGATTTTTGGATACAAGCATTAACCAAATAGTGACTTAATTTACTTGTTCATTTTCAGGTTTTATGGAATTCATTGCAGCCAAGAGGCAATGAATAATGTTTGGTTTTGGCTATGCGGTGGAGGTCCTGGTCCCAGCTTAAGTCTGAGAAATTCAGGTAAGTGTGGCAAATTCATGGGCTGGGGACTTACGGGAACTGAGAGAAAGCTAAAGTTGTAACCAGTTCTGGAGTTACGTATCCAGAAGTGTATTATAGTCATACTAGTGGCTCCCCAGATACCTGTTGCAGGGAGACCAAGGAGGTCTCTTGGGAGAAGGACTAACGAAAGAATATATTATAAACTAGGTACTTCACTCAGCAGGAGTGTCATGTTTTGAGAATGTCACGGTGTGTGCCACTTGGATGCATCCTCTGGTTCAGTCATGTCTGAGTCCTATGGCTGCAAATTAGGATGGTCTGAAAGACCATGTGCTGGATGGAATGCTTTCTGCTGCAGGTAATAGAAAACCTAGCACAAAATGGCTTGAATAGGAGTGCAGAGGCAAGAGCAGAGGACTGGGTAACTCGGAAGCACAAAGGCATTATTAGGACTCAGGTTCTTCCCATCTTTCCACTCTGCCATCCTTAGGTGAACTCACCACACACTCACGAAAAGCTACTGGAGTTCTGGTTCATTCACTCATTCGTTCGTTCAGCAAATATTTACCATGCTAAGAACGGTTCTCAGGTGCCTTGGATACAGTAGCAAACAAAACAGACAAGATCCCTGGCTTCTTGATGCTTGCTTTCTCATGGTGGGAGACAGACAATTTAAAAAAGCATACTAAATATGTTAATTCTGCAGTATATTATGAATGTTACGGAAAGAAGAAAAAACAGAAAAACAGGCCAGCTACTCCTGTCGCTGAGAACCATACCACCCTAGAACTTAGTGGCTTTGAACAGACATTTATCACTATCTGCTCAGCTGGGCGTTTTTTGCTTGGGGTCTTTCATGTGTTTGCAGTCAGATGGCAGCTGGAGCAGGAGTCATCTGAAGGCTCGACTGAGATGGATGTCCCAGGCAGTTTTTTGCGCACATCTGGCGCCTCACGTGGGATGGCTCCAACGGCTGGGGGCTGGCCAAGCATTTCTGTCTTTTCATGCAGCCTCTCCCTGTGGCTAGCTTACAGCTCCTCACAGCACAGTGACTTGACGGTAGTCAGACCTCTTTTACAGCAGCTCAGTTCCCCCACAGTGAGTATTCCAAGTGACCAAGATAGAAGCTGCAAGCCTTCTTCTGATGTAGGCTTGGTCTTGCCATGTCACTTCTGCCTTTGATTTGTAATACAAGGCCAGCCCAGATTCAGTGTGGGAGGGGGCTACACAAGGTATACTGGAGGCATGGTTCATGGCGGCGGTGGGGGGAACATCTTTGTAGAAGAACTACCATGACAGGGTAAGGGGGATTGAATTGAGATGACTGGGAAGGGGGACGTAGGGCAGGTTGCTGCTTAAATAGCGTAGTTAATTTTCAAGGAGGTTTCTTTAAGAAGCTGAGATTTGAGCAAGACTGGAAGAAGGTGACAGAGTTACTCACTTAGATATCTGGGGGAAGAGCATTCCAGGTACAGGGAAGAAGTAGGCACAGCATCCAGAAGAAAAAGAATGTCCACTCAGTTCCCTGGGCGAGGAGAACCTTTCTCAGACGCTCCACCAGCAGACTTCCCTTTGTATCTTAATGCCAGAGACTGCATTAAACGCCCGTGTCTGATGCTTGGCAAGGAGACGGGGAGAAACAGATCACCATGAAATAGCTCAGTACTGTCATTATTCACTCCCTGGGGCTGAGGCCTCCCTCTGTGAACATGGTCATCTGGAGGAGGGCAGATCCTGAAGAAGCCAGGTCTCTGCCAGCAAGGGAGAAGGGTGTACGTGGATAGAATAGAGGGAGTAGGTCTGGGGAAATGGAAATAATAGTGGGTCCACCACACCCTGGAGATTAAACAATACTCCTTTGGGGCCTAACTGAGGACAACTTGTCCCACCGTCCTAGGGACAGATCCTAACTACCAGCAGAGAACTCTCATGCTTGCTATAGGAGCAGAAAAGGCTGGAAAGGAAGCTGCAGTGGCAGGATCAGTACCTAATTGGCCCAGCAGGAAAGGGGCCACTACCCACGGAGAAGAAGAGGATTTAAGAGTACACTCAGCAGACAGGCAGCAGGTTACATTCAGGAAGAGGAAAGGTAACTCTGAAAGGAAAATTCTATGTATTGCACAGAAATATACTGAGATACGTGACGGATAATGGACTTAATTCAAAGAGGCTAACGTTAGAACTCCCAAGTGGAGCACCATAGCTCTAGCTCCGTGGATAACTTTATTGCCCCTGAAGTTTAAGTGTCTGAAGAGAAAGCTATGCCTGAGAACCGGGGGTCCTGACTTGTCTGAAGCAATTCAAGATCTTTTTATACTTCCTAAGTGCCACGTATAGAGTGATCCACCCACAGGTGAGTTTTCTACGTTACAGAAAGAAAGTACATTAAGAGGTCATTCAGTAAATATTTATTGATGGCAACAGAAGTGCATATTTAGAAAGACTAAGTCAAACTGAGATAATAAAGAAATGTAAGCTATAATTCAGAGGAAAGGCATGCCAAAAGCAGAGGGAAAAATGTGAAGCTCACGACTGTGCTCTCCTATCTTCTTTTTCTTGCGAGTCTAGGCAGCTGTTGTTAGACATTATCAATATTACATTAACCCGAAAATCTGTTCAGTTTTAACAAGGAGATGCAGACACGACGCATGAGCTGAATGTGAGACAAATTAAAACAATTTTATCGCACACATAAAAGAGCGAGTGTTACCATAACTAACCTTTGAAAGTACCTTTTCTTTTTAAGGATCAGAATAGTTTTTTCACCCACACATCTAGAAAGAAATTTGGTACAGTCTTATTCAACATTTAACGGGAACCCACTAGATGTGGAATACTATAAAGTATCAGTAGATTCTAGAAAAGAAGAGTCCCTCTTTTTACAACGCAGCAGGGCAGAAAGGATTAAATTCCTATAGAGGAAGAACAAATGTATTAGAAAAGACACTGCATAATCAAGTTCAGAAAAGTGAAAAAGTTTAGAAAGGCGTCACAGAAATGAACTGCAGTTCTAATAATAAAACTTACATTTTCATAGTATTTATTTAATAGTTTCCGAAGCACTTTCACAGTCTCTATCGCATTGTTTCACATGGACCTTGCAAGACTGGTGGGATTTGGATAAGTAATTCCTTTTAAAAACGTTTTAGAATATAGAACGTTTTAGAATATAGAATACATTCTATAGAATATAGAATATTTAAACTGAAGGATGTGTTTTTAGGAATAAAATGAATAAAATGAAAGGATGTAACGTGTTTTTGGTTCTGGTTCCATTACGAACTAGCTGGGTGGAACTATGACATATCAGGTGATGTCTGTAAAGTCAAGGGTTGGAATTCTGGACTTCCAGAACTAAAATCCTCTGAACTGATGAGTAGTAACAACTTAAACAGGCCATCTTCCCTCAAATAAGACATGCATGGTAGTACATTGGTCATTACATGATACAGTATTAAAAATAACTAAACAGAAGCTTTTAAAGAATGATTGCTGAAGTATAAAGAATATTAAAATATGCAGTAATTCAAAGTGGATATTTTTAAAGCAATGAAACACACTGACATATTCAGCTCTTTTACAAGTAGATTTAGCAGCTGTACTATCGGCCAATTGATGCTTGGAGCACCTTGTGCCTTGGCTTCAGGCCCCGGCCAGATTCTTTAGATATAGACTAAGGCTTGAGGCTTAGCCAACTTGATTGCAAAAGCAAGGCCCTAAATACAACTAGGCAAAGTATGATGGAAACAGTGCAAGGCAATCACTGCTATTGTGAAAGAAAAACAAAGTATGTGCAATGTTGGTAAGTGCCTAACAGCATCTCTGTGTCTGGAGGATTGCCCATTATCAACTAATTACGTGTCTTCCTCCAACATTCTTTGCGTATGATCTCCAAATCAAGGGAAAAAACCCAGTACTTCAAAAGCTATTTTAGGACCCCTGCTTCTGAACAAGATGGAGTAATAAGGACCAAATTTAACCTCTGTCTTGAAATAACCAAAACATGGACAAAACACATGTACCAATGGATTGTAAGACAATGGATATCAAACAAGGAAGCACAGTGACCCCTGAGAGATGGAAAACATAATGAGGTGGGCCCTAGGGTAGTCCCAGATTACTACTTTGAGAGAGCTTCCAGACCACAGCATGGGGAAGAAGAACCCAGGAGGATCCTGGCAGACTCCCTGAGTTGAAGGGATGGAACTGAGACTCCGAGAAGCCTAGGATAGCTAGAATTCATAGGACAGAAGCCCGGAGAGGAAAGAGCTGCACAGAGAGAGAACCCTAGAGATCTATAGAGGGTCTCCCTCAAGTAGTTAGCTAAGTACTGATTAGCACATGTGTGAGGAAACTGTGCGGGGGGCTGGGGAAAAATCACCAGGAAGGATTAGAAATAACACTGTCCAGCACTCATATATGGCAGGAAGCAGTGCCTATTTCCTACCGATCATACTGGAGCCCTCAAGATTCACAGGGCATTGGGTAGAGTACACAGAATGGTCTTGCCTCAGTAGTGGGGAATAATTAGCCCTAGACTGAGTGTTGACCTAATCCCACTTAATCTTAAAAGACCCCAAAGGATCAAACAGTAGCACACACTTTGGAAAGGGATTAATAGAAATATATTATAGAAAGTTTCTTAGACCACTTCACATATGATATAATTCCACTCAGAGATACACTGTGATAAGTTAAAGATGTATACTGTAAACCCTAAAGCAACCACTAAAATAACAAAACAGTTACAGCTAACATGCCAACATAGGAGATAGTGGACTCATTAGCTCCAATTAACCTAAACAAAGACAGAAAAAGAGGAACAAGCAAAGAACCAATGGGATGAAGCAAAAATAAGTAGCTTGATGATAGGTTTACACTTATCTATGTCAATAATCACATTAAATATAAACAGTTTAAATATTCCCAATTAAAAGAGATTGTCAGATCGGATTAAAAGAAAGCAAAATCCAATTATACGCTGCCTAGAAGAAATGCACATTAAATATAAAGATACAAATAGGCTAAAAGCAAATAAATGAAAAAAAAGTTACACCATGCCAGCACTCATAACAAGAGAGCTGGAAGTTACATCATTAGACATTAGGGAAATGCAAATTAAAACCACAGTGAGATACTACTACGTATCTATTGAAATGGCTAAAATAGAAAAGACTGACCATATCAGAATTGAGAGAGGATATGAAAGAACTGTAACTCTCATCCATTGCTGGTGGGAATGTAAAATGGTACAGCTGCTTTGTGTTAATAGGTTAAACACACACCTACCATATAATCTAGCTGTCCCTCTCCTAGGCATTTACTCAAGAGAAATAAAAACGTTAAGTCCATTTAAAGACTCGTACATGAATGTTCATAGCAGCTTTATCTGTAATAGCCCCAAAATGGAAACAACCCAAAAGTCCACTAAAAGGTGAATGAATAAATAAACTGGAGTATTTTCATACGATGGGATACTACTCAGCAACAAACAGGGATAAACTATCGATTCAGGTAACAACATGGATGAATCTCAAGATATGTATGGTGACTGAAAGAAATGAGACCAAAAAAGAGTGTATACTGTATATCCTATTTATATCAAACTGGAAAGTGAAAGTTCATCTACATTTTCTACAAATTCATTGCAGTATTATTTATAACATCCAAGACATGGAGACAACCTAAGTGTCCACTGACAGATGAGTGGATGAAGAAACTGTACAATGAAATCTTGGCATTTGTGACAACATGGATGGACCTTGAGGGCATTATGTATAAGCGAAATAACTCCGAAAGACGAATGCTGTGTTATCTCACCGACATGTGGAATTTAAAACAAATAAAACAAAACAAAAAAATGAACTCACAGATACAGAGAAAAGATGGGTGGTTTCCACAGGCGGAGGTGGGTGGGTGAAACGGGTGAAGCATCAAAAGGTACAAACTTTCAGTTGTAAAATAAATTAAGTTACAGGGATGTAATGTACAGCATGACGATTACAGTTACTAATACTGTACTGCAACCTACTAGAGAATGGACTTGAGGATACGGGGAGGGGGAAGGGTAAGCTGGGACAAAGTGAGAGAGTGGCAGGGACATATATACACTACCAAACGTAAAACAGATAGCCAGTGGGAAGCAGCCGCATAGCACAGGGAGATCAGCTGGGTGCTTTGTGACCACCTAGAGGGGTGGGATGGGGAGGGTGGGAGGGAGGGAGACGCAAGAGGGATGGAAATGTTTCAGGCCGAGGGAGCACAGGCAGGAAGAAGTCTCTAATGCACAAGGAAGCTGGGGATGTGAGACTGGCCAGGGAGGAAGAGCCTGGACCTCCCGGGGACTTATAAGCAGGGTTAGGGGTTGGAACTTTGTCCTAAGGCAAGGGAAAACCATTAGAAAGCTTTAAGAGGCAGGGAGGTAATGACAGTCAGATGTGCTTTTTCAGAGACAGTTCTGCATAGAACAACGTCTATGCTCTGATGCTGTGTATGTAAGAAGAAAATGAGTGTGGGGGGAGGGACGGGGTATGTTACGTAGGCATGTAAATGCATTAACAAGACTGGAAGGGTAACAGGCCAAAATGAAAGGGAAAGTGGCGTGCAGGTAGATGGCCAAGCTAAGAAAAACTCTCAAGGTTTATTCTATACACTTAGGTATTATGTGAGTCTTTAAAAAAACATTTTTATTGGGGTATGGTTTGCATACAGTGAAATGCACAAGTTTTACTGTACAGTTTGATGGGTTACGGAAAATATGTAACCTTGTAACTCCTATCAAGATATAGAATATTTCCATCATCCCAGAAAGTTCTCTCATGCCCATTCCTGGTCATCTCTCCTTGTACCTTCCAGGGACAGCGACCATTTTGATTTATTTCACCATAGATTAGTTTTGCCTATTCTAGAACTTCTTGTAAATGGTACCATAGAGTATCTATTTTTGGGGGGTCCAGCTTATTTGCACAACACGTTTTTGGTATTCATCCATGTTGTTACACACATTCATAGTTTGCTCTTTTTAATTCCTTCCACCACCTAGTAGTAATGGGTTATACGAATATACCAAATAGGTTTATTCACTCACCTGTTCATGGATTTGGTTGTTTCCGGTTTGAGGCTGTTGTGAAGAAAGCTTCCATGAACATTTTTGCACACACACAAATACTGTACCGCATATTTGGAAGATGCTAAAAGAGTTTTTTGTAGAAGTTCTCATCACAAGAAAAAAGATTTTGTAACTAGCTGTGGTGATGAATGTTAACTAGACAAATTGTGGTGATCATTTCACAGTAGATACAAATATCAAATCGTTGTGTCGTACGCTTGAAATGAGTATAATTATATGTCACTTATACCTAAAAAATTACACCTAAATTAAAATAAAGCAGGGAGAGGAAGAAAAGCTATTTTATCGCATATTCCTCCAAAGGTAATATTAGGTACATTCCATGTCATCAGAGCAGACAGATCATTAACTGTTGATAAGGGTCTAAGATATGAGTAAACCATGTTCACCACAGAGTAAAGGATGCACATTTAATTTTTGATCAATTATTTTTCTTTTTGGAACTTTTGAAAATTATTTAAGCATTGGTAAACTTTATACATCCACAGATCTAGACATGAATACTGTTTCTCCAGAAATACTAGTTTTGTTTCCTAATATACTACCCCCTGTGGTATAGTTTTCCCCTTATTTTAATTTTCAACAACATTTCTGCCTACTTTCACGCTTTCAGCGATTCAAGAACTATTTATTGAATGCCTACTATGTAAAAGATACTGACAAGTATCATTAGATATGGTAGTTAGGGCCCCTGCCGCCTTCACGGAGCTGACATTCAAAGTGGTGCAGATAAACTTTTAATAAACAAACACATAGCTATAGATTTTCGTTAAGTGCCGTGAAGCAAGCAAACAGGATGCTGTCTGTGATAGAGAATGATAGGAAGTTCTCTTTTGCTGTGACTTAATTATATATTAACTCTCCAGGCCATTACTTCAAATGATTTCTAGTTGTTAAATTTACATACTGGAATTTTACTACTCTGTTTAGTTTGTTAGTCCCAAGCTTCAGGCTTTTATTGAGAATAAAAGCTACAGATGAATAGAAAAGTCACTTAGCTAACGTGTCTTCATCCTTTAGGTTTCAGTTGGAAGGCCGCTTTCTCTGCATCTTCTCTCATAACACTTACCACAATTTGTAATTATTATATGGGAATTTTTAAAATGTCTGTCTTCCCAAGAAACCATAACCCCCATTAGGGCAGACAGTGCTTAGTGCTTCCATGACTGCGTCCCTACTACATAGCACAGAGTCTGGCAGAGGGTAGGGACCAGAAAAATATTTATTGAATGAAGGAGTACGTCTGCACACTTCAGGAAGATTTTGATGATGAATTCCTCCTGGTTCTACAGATGAGATTCTCCTTTTGAATCTGTGAATGATTCAGACTCGGTTCTAAACAGGCTGTCCCTGAGAGTGTGGTCTGAGATTCATATACCCATCCTACTTTAAATCTGCATTTCCTAAACTCTTAATGCAGGTGATCCCTGACAAATGAGTAAACGTAAGGAGAAAGTTATACTTTTTGCTTAAAGGTTTGAATCGTAAACGAAGAGGACATATTGTCATGTCTGTCTAACTTTATAGCAAAGAAGTGGTACTGTAATAGTTAGTCGTTCTGACAGACTCCACCAGCCAGGCTGCCTGGGTTCAAACCCTGGCTCTCATTCACCAGCCATGCGACCTCAGGCCAGCAACCTAACCTTTTCGTTTCTCATTCTCTTCATCTGTGAAAGGAGGATAAGAATAATATCTACCTCAAGGGGTGATTGTGAGGCTTAAAAGCATGAACACAGTACATGTAAACATGCTTAGAATAGTGAATGGCAGGCAGTAAATGCTAGGTAAGTGCTCGTTATTAACTTCAGCAATGCATAATACTCACTAAAAACAATTCTTCTCGAATTTATCTTGTGCGACTTCATTGGCCCAAAAAGTATGGCCCTGTATAAAAAAACCTGTATTTCTAATACTTTCTAATTTATCATATTTTCCAACCACAGCTCTACCTCTGAAATGAATGAATATATTAACTGAAGGGAGAATTTATATCATAATGATCATTATTTTAAGGATATTATAGAACTTGTAAGAATAAAGAAATATTAAGACAACCTACAGTAATTTAAAATGCGCTTTGTGGTACTGACCTTTAAAAATAGCATTTCTGAATTTCACAAGCTGGTTCCCAGTCCTACTTACAGAGTTGGCTTTAACATCCAGCTTTTCATTTGGTCTGAAAGCGGGTTATTTCTAGAGGAATGCGGAGGGAAGGAGAAGAGGTGGAGTCTTTCTGGTGGAAATGTGAGAACAGCAGCTCTTTGAATGTTGTGCGTGACGTAGCCTGGGAAATGTGAGCAGCTGCTGGCGGAGTGTTTCACACGCAGCGGGAGAGTGGGAAAAGCAAAGAAGCAAACCACCAGGGCAAACAAATGCAGAAGAATGGGTGGGGCGGGGTCAGGCTGCAGTGAAGGAGGGAGGTCAGGCTAGAGGGAGAAGGACACTTAGAAGAATAAAGAATAAAGCAGTGAGAATTCTGAGGAAAGGGCAAATGTCAGTTGCACAATAAGGGAGAAGGAAAAGGGGCATTAAGGCAATTTTAAGTCCTCATGGTTATATGCGTATTTCTGGAAAGAAATTAGAGAGATCAAGAGGCTAAAAGAAATACATACATAAAACTGCTGTTTAAACACATTTAACAGGAACACATTACATCTTTAAGAACAATAATAAAACTATTATAATGTACTGCCATAGTAGCTGGTTTCAGAACTAGCAAAAAGTGTTCCTGATAAAAACAAATCAGAAAGTAAGCAGTACAGAAAGATCAAGCATTCAGGTAACCAAACTAATACTTCATAATGATTTTGGTTCACTTTATAAAATCTCTAAAAAATTAATATGCCTTTCATTCTAACTCATAAACATATCTTTGACTCCTACTGGCTTCATTCTCATTTTGTACCTCATAAATGTTTTTGGTCACACTCCCTACATCATTCATTTTTCTCCCTATGGTCCCACACATCCTGATGCCTTTAAAAAAAAAAATAAAGTATGCCCTTGAAAACCAGATTATTCTTCTTTGGGGTGAGGAGGCTGGACTCTGGAACATCTGGTCTACGTTACTTTCAAGGGTATCTGGGCAACTTCAGTATCATTCCTCTTGAATAAAGTACAATTAGCTGTAAAAACGTTGTAAACCACAATGACTGAGGAAAATGTCCATAAGCTTGACAGTGCACGTTAACCTAAGTGTGTTCTAAGGGCTGTAACTAGCCTGGACATTTAGATTTACACACTCCTTTAAATCTTCAAAGGGACTTGTTCACTTCTGTTTTTGTTTTTTTTTTTTAAACAGAGATGAGGTTCAGCATAAATGATTGTTCTCTCTTTACTGAAAAGATGTTTTCCTAGAACTCAACTGTCCCTTTTTTCATGGGTCATTCTATTCCTAATGTCAACAAATCCTTCCGTGACCCAACCTTTTCTAAAACAAACGCATTCTTCTTTCCTCTTTGTTCTCTTCATTTCCTTTACCTTCAACTTAAAAAAATTCCTGCCAAAGGGCACATCAAACTTGATGTTATAGTTGAAATCTTTTTACAAGAGCTACCTACAATTTAGAATGTGTTAGAATAATTTTTCCTACAATATTTTTAGATAGTGGCTTTCAGTCTTTTCAAGCCTGTGGATCCCATATTAACTTTCCAAGACTTAGAGGATCCCCACATAATAAAAGTATTACTTAGTATCTGTCAATTGTGAAAAAGTGACCGACCGATAAAAATCTGTATGAGTTTAGTACCCACACCTGCAGTTACTTATTTATGAAAAATACTGGTATATGGGCAAGACAGTTTTGTATTCTAGCTACAGGCAATGCTTCACGCAAAAATATATTTCTACACCTCTCCGTAAAACTCTGTGACCCACAGTTTGGGAAATAATCTTT
>NW_020174920.1:1031407-1109349 GCF_003031525.2 Neophocaena asiaeorientalis asiaeorientalis | reverse complement strand
CTCTTACCCATGCTAGGTTTTGAGATTTACCTTCTAGACCAGTACTATCCAACAGAAATATAAGGAGAGCTGCATAGACTATTAAATTTTCTAGTAGACATACTGAAAAAGTAAAAAAGAAACACTGTTGGTTGTTTTACTTGAAGCTACAGGCTCACTTGGTTCATTTTCAATAGAAATATCTAACTTCGAATAATCAAAAAAAAGAAGTGGGTGAGAGTAATTATAATGATATATTTTACTTAACCAAATACATCAAAATATTTTCACCTCAACATATAACCAGTACAAAAATATGAATGAGATGGTTTACATTCCTTTTTTTTGGTACTAAGTCTTTGAAACCTAATGTGTATATTACACTTACAACACACTTCAATTTGGACTGGCTACATTCAAGGACTCAGTATCTACATCTAGATCATGTGTCTTGAAATATAGTAACTATAAATTCATATTTACATTATGTTTATTATATTCGTGCATATTTACATTTTAGATTTATAGTTATAAATTCATATGGTGTTACCAGGAATCTACTAAGAGTTCCCTTCACCCTTTTCTTTCTGCCTCAAAGATGAGCGCTTGGGTCTCCACCTTCTTGTAGCACAGTAACACTTCTCTGATACGGAATTTTCTGCATGACATTACGCTTATTTTCCACAGTGTAACTCTAAAGTTCTCAAAGTGTCTTGCAGAAGTCATATATATATTTAACCTTTTAAACCCAGCTGTACCCAGCAAGTGTTTAATGTAGAATAACGGTTATCAAAGTGTGGGCTCTGGACCAGCAGCAGCCTCACTTGGGAGCTTGTTAGAAATGCAGAATCTCAGGCCCCATCCCAGACCTACTGACTCAGAAACTCTGCAAGTGGGGCCCACACACAGTGATCATACAGTGATCTGTGTTTTAATAAGTCTTCCAAGTGATTCTGAGGCTCACAGCCATTTGAGAACCACTGATGCAGGAAAACATTTCCTTTGAGAATGGCCACAGGCTTATTTTCTTCTCAGTTCTGTGATCTAACTACAAACAGAATCATTTTTGGTCTTATTAAAGAAAAAGTCACGGAAGGGCATGCTAAGGAGACATCGGTAGAACCAACCCTCAGCAAAACTGAAGTGAAGAAAGTTGGCTGTCCTCTCCTCACCCTCAGCTGGTAATGGGTCCACACGACCTGTAGGAGCAGACTGCCCAGCTCACTACACTTCCTGCCAAGAAGGGACCCCATAAACCACAACGTAAAACGATTAGCCCAAGATCCTTAAAAAAAAAAAAAAGAACGTAAGGAAAATGTTCAAAATCCATCAACACATTTAAAGGATCAAATCACGTACTCAACGACGATAAGAACATACGTGCATATATATTGGGTTGGCCAAAAAGTTCGTTCGGGTTGTTCTGTACAATGGTATGATAACCCAAAAGAACTTTTTGGCCAAGCGATAGCTGAACAGAAGCCTGCTTCAAAAACCTATCTCACCCAAGTAAAGAACATAACTTTCTCCGTTGGAACTTCTGATTTTTTTCAATTAAAAATCTTGTTTAGTTTTTTTTAAAAAATGAAGCCACACAAATATTTCTGTTGGCCAGCTAAATATGATTCCATGACCTTCCACGAATCTTGCTAATCTTATTACACAGACCAAACTCCCAGTTAGAAATTACTGAACAATTTGTAAACCAGAGATCTGAAAAGGTACTACTTTTATAGTATTAATGTCACAATAGCGCATATATACACACACACACACACACACACACGTTTGTTTATAAGATGGAGAAAGGGAGGGAGGGTGGGCCGTTATGGAAGTAAGGAAAGAAAATTCATCTATAAAACTTTGCTTAAGGGCTTCCCTGGTGGTGCAGTGGTTAAGAATCTGCCTGCCAATGCAGGGGACATGGGTTCGAGCCTTGGTCTGGGAAGATCCCACATGCCGCGGAGCAACTAAGCCAGGGCGGCGCTACAACTACTGAGCCTGTGCTCTAGAGCCCATAAGCCAGAACTACTGAGCCTGTGCGCCACAACTACTGAAGCCTACGCACCTAGAGCCCGTGCTCCACAACAAGAGAAGCCACCGCAATGAGAAGCCTGTGCACCGCAACGAAGAGCAGCCCCCGCTCGCCACAACTAGAGAAAGCCCATGCGCAGCGACGAAGACTCAACGCAGCCAAAAATAAATAAATAAATTTATAAAAACAAACAAACAAACAAACTTTGCTTAAGATGGCGTAAGCAGTGAAGGGAGTTTTGGTCACTATGTCCTTGGACCAGATAGGACAATTACAATGTCTGGTTGCTACATAGTAGATGCTTAATCACTGCTGACTGAATGAAAGAAGGAAATGAAAGAAGGAATGGAGTATATAGAAGATGAGGGTCTACATCTCTGTGACAGAAAGTTACCACAGAGATGTGACGACGGAGTATATAACTGCCCGCATGACTTTGGAAGAATCTTAGGAAACCTTTAAAAACACATAATTCATGATGCTGTCCTTAAACATATTTAAAGAATGTCATGCATGGAAATGTCTTCATATTTAATACTTTTCAAGTGATTACATTTCATACATCCTACAGTGAACGAAGCATTTACATTTTATATTAAAGTGTATCTGCAGCTTCTGTTGCTATTCATGGGTTTACTCATGATGCAGAGAAATGGGCAGAACATTCCCTAGTAGTACTTCCCTATAGTACTTGTGTCTGGTGACTAAAGAGCACAACTATGGCACTAAAAGTGTGTGCAATGCTTCAAAATTAGAAAGGTTTATCATCGGTTTTTCTTCCCATTTGGTTTCAATACCCATTTCTACCGGATCAGGTATTAACATTGGTTCCACTTTGAGAGCTAATTCATTAAAATCACTTTTGGTTGATTTTAGTACAATTGCTGAGTTATAAAGACAATGAGGAATAAAATGCTGTATAATTTTATATTTGAAACGACAGGTGTGCTTTTAAGGGGTACAGTGAACTGGGCTCATTAATCCATTGGCTTGTAAAGGAAGCTTTCAAAGTTGATATCCCTGAGAATTGTTTCAAAAAGAAGTGAAGCATGAAAAAAAGTGAAGTATTGTGTTGCCCAAAATAGCTTTAAAGTATGACTCTGTTAAGTCCAAACTTCACAGGACTGTGAGAAGAGGCAACAAAAAGGGTAGGGAGTTGCAGTTCACAACTGATTCAGATCGTGACTGACACCTAAGAGCTGTCTGACTGTCATTGTGTCACTTACCGTCTCTGTAAGTCTCAGTTTCCTTACTTGTACAAGGGAACAGTGATACTATGTAATCATAATACGTAATCATAATGTTTTGAGGATTAAGTGAGGTAATGTACACGAAAACTCTTTGTAACTACAAGGAATGATGGTTTCCTTTGTCCAAAACACACTGTCCGATGGTCTCACAGAAACATCCACACCAACGTGTCTATTCTGAGGGAGAAAATAGGATTTTATTCCCACAGAGAGTTTCAAACGGGCAAATCAATGTCTCTATACTTCTATTCGTGGATTCAATATAAATCCAGAACTCCCTATACATTCTATTTCTATGTACAGACACTCTGTGACTGGGTCTTACATTGCTATTGATGTTCATACCTATGTGGTTTATGTGTTCCTATCATTTTGAGAGATATTACACACAGCTAAAAAACCAGCATGCCTTTTTTAAGTCAAAATTAATGGATCATGTAACTAAACCCAGGATATTCTGATATCAAGTAGACACAGCCTGGTAGTATGTCACTCTACTTCTCCTGTTACACTATTTGCTCAAATGTAAGACTCTTTTTCTTAGGCTTGTATCTGCCTTCCCACTACCCGAACTCTCCATTCCTGGTTTTTCTTTGTCTTATCAGACACAGAAGCTAAGATGAACTCACACTTTTGTCATGATTTTAGTTAACTGACATAGCACTGTAAGTGAATGAGTTCTTTACTTTCACAGAAATATGATGTCATAATAATGGTGGGCTCACACTCCCCTCCACAGAAGCTGGGTAATGCTTTAGTCTCACATACATTCTTCTCAATGTAAAAGGTTCTCAACAGGATGTATGGGTTGCTCTTCCAGTGATGGGGATAAAGTTGTTTGATATGAACCTCACTTCTTGCTTTGTTCACTTTCTGAACAAGGACTCAACATTTATAATATAGCCGAGTGGTTAGAATTCTGGTCAAAGAAAAAAATGGAATCAACTTGACTCAGTTATGTGCAACCCCAAACCTTGTATTTATCAGCTTTCTGCTAAAAACACTTTTTAAGCCTATTCTTAAGGTCACGTTAAAAAATAGCAACGTGTGGAATCTGCCACAATAAGAGCATATGCCGCAAACTGAATTATTTAATGAGAGAAGGCTGTGTTATATGTGTGTTGGAGATGAGGGGTTGAAAAGTTAGAATTATATTGATAGGAGGAGGAACATAATCCCAACAGGTCACGTTTGTATTATGAAGAGGAAGCAACTCCACTGATTCTAGACTAAATTTTGTCATATGTGTATCTCCCCCAGATATCCACATACACAATCATAGGACTGAACTGGCTGTGACCTAAGACGAAATGCATTACCTCATTTTACAAAGGAGGAAATAGAAGCTGGGAGACGTCAAATGGCTTTCCCAAGATAACATGGTCAAATAATAGCTGAGCTTCAGTTTGAAGTTAGGTATTCTACTATTCACTCCTACACTCCTTTTACGACATCACACTATCTTCTTTTATGTACTTCCCTATATTTATAACCAAGTCCTTATTCATTTTAAAGAATGGATACAAATTAAGCTATTCATATTTTCTCATACTTTATATTTAAATAACAGTGCAACTACGATGGATCACTTAGCATTGATTTTTTTAACTTTTCCTATCATAATATTTTTATCTCATTTGTAAATTTACATGCCATTGTCACAGATTTACGTCACATTCTGAAAGCAAATGTGACATTCAGCTCACTAAAAGAAATTTTAAGATAATAGTTCAAGAGTGCTTGAATGGAACGAATGTGTCCGTTGGTTTTCCTTGGACATTTATGACTTTCCTTATTTGTGTTTAAATTGAGAAACATACTAAGGATGAAACCGATAAGATTTTAATAGTAGTTAACCACTAGGGAGCAAATAGGCATAGAAATGCATGTAATCTCTTAAATATATTGCCTTGCTTTAGTCAATGCCACTTATAACAATCTATCATACATGTATTTCAAGACTATCCATCACAACAAAAATTAAATTATGAGATCTCAAGAGGTCTTGAGTTTGGAACTTGTTTTTATTAAAGATCTAGCAATTCTTTGACAGGACTTTCGGTCACACCCCTAAATGGACTGCCAATAGGAAAAGTAATCTGGTTTACCATTTTTTTTCTTACTGAAACACCGAAAACAAATATTTTTATTTTTATTTTAGTACACAAATATAAATTATAATATATGCGTCTCAATATGTACCCATTATAATAATGTTTACTTAAAGAGTACTGTAACGTACAAAAAGCCCATTTTATAATATTAACGGAGGGAATTCCCTGGTGGCGCAGTGGTTGAGAATCCGCCTGCCAACGCAGGGACATGGGTTCGAGCTCTGGTCCGGGAAGGTCCCACGTGCCACGGAGCAACTAAGCCCGTCCGCCACAACCGCTGAGCCTGTGCTCTAGAGCCCACGAGCCACAACTACTGAGCCCACGTGCCACATCTACTGAAGCCTGCGCGCCTAGAGCCCGAGCTCCACAACAAGAGAAGCCACCGCAATGAGAAAGCCCGCGCGCAGCAACAAGGACCCAATGCAGCCCCAAATAAATAAATGTATATAAAAAATATTAAGGGAAAATTACAAACTGCAAGATAATATCTAAGATTACAAAACTTAAAAATGATATCTGCAATTTAAAACAGACTGGAAGTAAAATGTAAACATATTATAAGTAGCTGAATCTGGAAAACAAATATTTTTAAACCCAGTTTCCTCTCTCCTCTCTGTCTCCAGAAGCATACTCTGTGCATCTTGTGAAACCAGAAAAAGAGAGAAACAATTCCTTAATTCTATGGTCAAACAAGTTTTAAGGTTTGGGGGTATAATGGTGGCCTTCACGCATTGAACATATAGACACACCTATTCCACCATTACATATTCTGAGTTCCTACTGTGAGCCAGGTACTGTACCAATAACTCTACCTGAATTAGTTCCTTTAATATTACAGCAAGCATGCTGGAGACGAGGACATGGACAATCAAAGAGGTCAAGTGACTTCAAGTAAGTCTGATTCCAAAACCTGTATGCTATAATAATAACAATCGTAACTGCAATAACACCAAGAACTAGAACTCACACAGTGCTGGCCATGTGGCTAGTACTTTACTAAGCATTTCCCATGTATTTTGACTGACTCGTCCTGATAATAGACAAAGGTTTTAGAAACATTTAACATCCCCATTTTCTTCAGATGAAACACTGAGGCACAGAAAAGTTAAATAACTTGCCAGAGGTCCCACAGCCGGTAAGTGTGACCTTGAGCACACCTACATTCCCTTTATTTACTATGCAAACCTATGAAAAACTTCGTTGTGTGGGTTTTTGATAGGATGATCTTTCTTTAAAAGATTTAGAATGTGTCTTACCGTCGACTCTTGTTTAAATTAGGATTCCAAAAGGAAAGGTGTGTTAAGAATCCAAGCGATGATAGTACACAGCAATTGCATGCCAGTAATTCAGTTCTTCCAGCATGATTCAGCGTTATCTTCCATGTTTATTGCAAGATATAGTAAAGTCTAACTCTAAGCCATTAAAAAGTGAATATTAATAGGCTTGAAAACATACACACAGGGAATTATTAAATAATACAAAATATCCTACACTCACAAAATATGATCATGAGTATCACATGAAGAAATTACTTTTATTTTTCCTTACGAACAAGCTTTATCTGTATATTCTCTTACTGACAGAAGGAACCGCAATGCTTATAATATGCCTACCTGCAGAAGCTTCCATCTGGTGTTCAGGTCTTCCAGAGTGCTGAGGTTATATGGTGACAGCTGAATGCCCACCGTGGTGAGCTGGCGAGCAAGGTCATTGATGTGGCTTACATTCTCTCTGAGAGGTGCAATTTCTCCTCGAAGTGCCTGTGTGACATAGTCAAGGGCAAAATGGAAGATGAGAACATTTAAAGCAAAAAAAAACCAGGCACATGGGAACTACAAAGTATCGTATTTTGTTGGAGGTGTCAGCAACATTTGCTCTATTATAGTGGCATTGTGACAATGAAGATTTGCTAATGGGTGGATAACTAATACCTATTGAGCACTTCCTAGGTGCCTAATCCTGTGATGAGCTCTGTCCAAACACAATCTGATTTTATTCCTACACAAAAACGCTATGCGGTTGGTAGTTGGCGAATTCTCATTTTATACATGAGGAAAGAAAACTGCAGAGGTTAAACCTTGCCCAAGGCCCCATGGGTCAAACTTGGGGAACCGGGGTTACATACTCAGCTTTGCCTGCCTCCGAAGTGCATATTCTTAACAATTAAATTACCTTTCCAAAGAAATTCAGGATTGGCAAAGGAAAAGGAAAAGTACAATGCTGCTGGACTCTAAATTCTACTCATCTCCCAACCGAAGATGGATGCTTTCTTTTTTAACAGTAAAAGATGTACTCAATCATAAAATATTACATTCCTACTTTGCACCAACTACATAATAAGTCGATCCATTTAGAGATCAGGGTATTTTGTCAAATCCTAAGAATGACTTCCAGGTCTCCTGGTATTTTAGTCCTTGTAGTAATGACTGAAGAAGGCTCCCATGGGGCTTCTCAACTGTCTCTGAAGCACTACAGCAGGATTCTGTGATGCAATGCATCATGACAATCTGTTGAGAAGAACCCTATGCAGATACGGGGAGGATATTACCATGCATCATATCTACCCTATTGAGATGACATTTATGGATCTTTAACGCGATGCATGATGTCCCAGTGTTCCAATGAGCAATTTCTAAGGGACAAATTCCCTCACTCCGGAGAACAGTTTGTGTAATACAGTGTCTGTGCACAAGGACAGCATCACTTACTTGGCTATACGTGCTGTTCTGACTTGCTTGATCGGGGCAGGTGTTATTTTTGTGGTTCACTTTGTTGATAAAACCACTGTTAACACTGACTTCATCTATAACCTTCCAGTTCCTTCTGACTCCAAATGACAGGAACCAGTGTATGTCCATTCTAAATAAGAATGGCATTATCCTCTCAAATCAAACTGAATATCTCATCACTAAAATGTGGTATCATATGGAGTATAAGACTCTTATACAGTTCTTAGATAATGAGGACATTGTGACAATCACTCTGTCGAACTTACAGTTTTTTAAAAAGTGGTCGTTAAAAATATTATATTAAAAATCATGGGGTTCCTTCTGGGAGGGATAAAAATATTCTGGAATTAGTAGTGATGGTGGCACAGCTCTGTGATTATACTGTACACCACTGAATTATACACTTTAAAAGGACGGATTTTATGGTATGTGAATTATATATCAAAAAAATAAACAAAGAAAAACAAAAGAAACCGTTCTGACTGACCACACAGATGCGAAAAAATCATATCTGACGTTTTTATCTTTATTCGATTTCATGTCAGTGGGATGTCATAGGAATCATTCTGAAACTAAGAAAGTTCATATAGGAATTGATAGTATATTAGTCCATTTCCTTATAAATAAATACATGGATTAAAAGAATCATAGTAGGACTTCCCTGGTGGCGCAGTGGTTAATAATCCGCCTGCCAATGCAGGGGACATGGGTTCAAGCCCTGGTCTGGGAAGATCCCACGTGCCATGGAGCAACTAAGTCCGTGTGCCACAACTACTGAGCCTGCGCTCTGGAGCCCGCGAGCCACAACTTCTGAGCCTGCACGCGTACAGCTGGTGCTCAGCAACAAGAGAAGCCGCCACAACAAGAAGCCCGCGCACTGCAACAAGGAGTAGCCCCTGCTCGCCACAACTAGAGAAAGCCTGTGTGCAGCAACAAAGACCCAATGCAGCCAAAAATAGATGAATAAATAAATTAAAAAAAAAGAATCATAGTAAGTACCCATGGAGAGAGGCAGTTAAACTCCATAAACGGGAATTCGTATCTCTAAAAGGAAATGATCCATAATCACACAGTTTTGCATAATAGAAAGGTTAGAAAACAGATTTTTTTGTTTGTTTGTTTGTTTGTTCTTGTTTCTTGCGGAACACGGGCCTCTCACTGTTGTGGCCTCTCCCGTTGCGGAGCTCAGGCTCCGGACGCGCAGGCTCAGCGGCCATGGCTCACGGGCCCAGCCGCTCCGCGGCACGTGGGATCTTCCCGGACCTGGGCACGAACGCGTGTCCCCTGCATCGGCAGGCGGACTCTCAACCACTGCGCCACCAGGGAAGCCCAGAAAACAGATTTCTTAAATGTCATTTGGGGAAACTCGGACAAGAACAATGATTACAAAAATGGAACCACTGTCTTCTGGGTAATAACATGAGTTTCTAGTAACCACAAGTAAATATCACATGAGTGGGGACTGTAAGTAGGAACCATCGCAGAGATGGCAGGATAGCCAGGCAGAATCTGACAATAGTGCAGATTAACCCTGTACACTGATCACTGCCTTCACTAGTGAGGTTCTCAGCTGTCGAGTTCAGTAACCATGTCAGTTAAGTCATATCTAGATTTCAGCTCCCCTTGGATTACATAATGTACATGGTTCAAGGGTCTCTTATTAGAGTATTTTGCTTTTCACTTTCTTCCCCAAAGTCCTGGACACAGAGTTTTAATCCTGCATCAATGTTTTGGAGGATGAAGGAGATTAAAAAATAAGTTCCAGCACATACTGACTGGTGCCTCTAACAACCTCTAAATAAGATGTCAGAGATACCTGTCAGTATGCACGGCGTTCAGCTCTCACTAGTTGACTTGTCAATGTGTGTATGTTCTCAAACCTGCTTTTGCCAATTAGTATTGAATTACATAATTTAATGAAAGATTTCCTAAACCAAAGAAATATAAGTCTAAGAAGAAAATAAGCTATTATTTATATAAAAATATGGTTAAATATTCTGGAAAATTGCTTTAAAAGAAAAGGAAGTATTACTGAATTGGGTGTGGACAAGACAACTGTAAAAGAGTAGGAAAACAACCTGAAAATTTTGGAAAGATTCTGTATTCAGAACGCTTCTCATGTTTCCCAGTGAACTCTGTCTGCATTAAGGAAACCTGAACTGGAAATCAGAACGTCTGTGTTATCAGTGTGATTTATGGAGAACTCTAATCAGAGAATTTACACTCAAAGAAAAAACCTTCAAACAACATTAAGATGTTAGTGACTATTTTAACATAGAATAAAATGTTTAAGACATATTTTTTACGATTCCCTAATTTAACTGACTTTTTCAATTAACTGTTAAACTCTATGTCCTAACTGAGTTGGAATAGAGAGCATCTATTTTAAATTTTGACTACTACGATTTTATTACCTCTGCTACTGCTACTACTGTTATTATTAAGGGAGAAAAGCCATACGTTCTGTTTAATCTGAATGCCTAAGTCTCTGTTAAGATAAACGGAAGCTTTGATTAGGGGGAGGTCAGCTGCTAAAGAGAGAATTCGGTGCAGAGGTTCACCTTGGGGCGATAATTGTGATGGGCCCGAGCAGAAGGAAGAACTTCAGCCGGCTAGAAGTCATCGTGAGGGAACTAAGCACATGAGAATGGAGGAAAGGAGATAGCTGATGGTGGAAAAGAGAGGAAGAGAAATGACAAAGTGAGAGAATGCCATGGACATCTATACACTACCAAACGTAAAACAGATAGCTAGTGGGAAGCAGCCGCATAGCACAGGGAGGTCAGCTCGGTGCTTTGTGACCACCTAGAGGGGTGGGATAGGGAAGGTGGGAGGGAGGGAGACGCAAGAGGGAAGAGATATGGGAACATATGTATATGGATAACTGATTCACTTTGTTATAAAGCAGAAACTAACACACCATTGTGAAGCAATTATATCCCAATAAAGATGTTAAAAAAAAAAAAAAAAGGAGGCAGGAGAGTGTTTAAGTCAGTCTTCACTTTGACATCTGACCTAGGTTCTGGTGGCATACCACCTGAGGATGGCTCACTGCTGTAAGTTGTCAATGCCTAGAAGTGTACATAACAAGAAGCACGGTCCCCTAAACACTGAGTCACAGGACATACTATGTGAAGAGTGAATACAGGTACCATCTCATTTAAGTGGATGTAACATTGCGTTTGACTGTATTTCAAATGTTAGCACTTCTAATACTGCTTATTTAATTATTAATGCACAGACATTTACATTTAAATTATTAAACACTAAACATAAAATGTCAAAAAGTAAGGCTGACTCTGAACAATACGATGTGCTCTTTAAATACTACCAGAATTTCATTAGATTTTATTCTAGTGTGGAAGCAATAAGTGAGAAAACATTCAAGGGAGCCATTATACTCTGGGTTTTCTCTGAATCACTTAAACATCTGGAATATGTGCACCATGAAAGAGCAAACCGAGTCTAATTTTATTATGACTAGTTTCATGCAGACAGAATTTTCACTTCATTAAATGCTGTCTGATTATAAAAGTACTGATTTAGAATGATAATAAGTCTAATATGTCAAGTTTTCCTTTTTTATGATGTTTAATTGCTTGTCAGAGCTTTGCTTCGATCTTTATGTAAAGATTTGTTCAAATATAGACTCAGAAGCTCAGTCATCAACCACTTTGCAACAAAAGCAAGGAACTGTCTATTAACAAGGGAGCATTATTTCTGAGGGAGCAATTTTGACTTGATAGTTAAGGACTATTCTGCAAGGCACAGAAGGTCAGTTTGGAGCACTGGAAAAGGTAAGTTGAGGCACTTTGACTTTGGGGGGCCTCCGTGAAGTAGGGAGCAACAGACCTGGCATATCATCAGTGTGCAATGAATATTCGTTGAATGCAAACATGAATTAAGGGTAAGTGGGAACATCTGAATTAGTTGTGAGAGAGACTGTGAGAGGGAGGTGACCAAAGAAACGCAGCGAGGCTGCCAAACAGTGTTGAGGGCTCACGTGAGGCTGAAGACCACATCTTTTTAGCAGAACCAAGTTTGGGATTCTGTCAGATGGTTGTGGCACAGATACCTAGGGACAAGAGAGTTTAAATTTTAGCCAGATGTGATCGCAAAACACAGCTGAACTGGATTCAGAGGGAAGGGAAGCCAGATGAGGCTCGCTGATGGAGAGAAAGTAGAGGGGTCAATGGTGGAGGTTCAGGACAAACCAAGAAAGGCCAAGGCAAGATTAGCTGTACAAGCAATGAAGAAGGAGAGGAGACTCTGGGATGCTTGAATTAGCTCTGCCATTTAGGAGTTTATAAATTGTGTGATGTGATATACATATCACAGTTATGTGTCTATATATCTGACGTATATACACACCACTTTATTTACATAGTAATGGTGCTCCTGAGAATCTGAAACTCTTCCCTTCTTAATGATATCAAACACTGTTCCTGACATCTTAACCTACTACTTCGTAGAGCTCCTATCTCACTTACCAGGAATTCAAACTTAGTCTGATCTGACAATGAAATGTCATTCTAGGGCTATAGACACTGGGCAGAGAAATTTACGTGACAAATACTATCCAAGAAACGAAGTAGGGGCTAACTGCATTTGTCTCTACAATGAAACCTTGCTGAACAAAACTGTGAACGAAAAGCCCTAAAAAAATAGCCTAAAAAGAGTGTTAGGAGAAGTCCCAGGATTCTTCACACTGGCTTAGTAGCTGAGGGGGAAGAAATGGAAAGCATGTCCTGCAAATCCAGGTCTTTGGTTCTGGTATTGAGGCTTCTACATGTGGCTCAGGGAAGGCTTCACAGAACTCAGTTACCCAGAATTGGGGGTAGGTGCAGCCCAGCTATGTTCTGCAGCTTCTGCATTTCTGGACGCGTGTATCGTCCTGATGGGAGTGAATGGCCACCGCTGGAACCAAAAGAGTCAAGGACCATATCCTGCTCTGCCCAGAAGCTCAAAGCCCTCCTGGAGCCTCTTAAATAGCTGGGTGGAATGAGCTACTCAAATGTGGTTGGACCAATAACAAAGAAACACAAGAGGAGATGTAGGCAAGGCTTTCATGAAATGCATCAGGCTTGGAGACTTCCATTGTTATCTCCTATTCTTGGCTCTTTACTCTGGTTGGCTTCCCACCTGGTATAGTGCCCAGGATGTAGATCCAGCTTTTGTCTCAGATACCGACTGCCTTCGGGAAGCAGAGTCTGAGCGCTTTGAAGAGAAGAGTGAGAGAAGCAGGAGGTAGGGCAGAAAAGCTAAGTAAGGATGTGGTCTCAGGTGGAAAACAGCATCAACCTTGTCTCACAGGAAGCCCTGGCACACAAATTATACCATAAAATGTCCCACCTTAAGACAAAGAGGTCTGTCCTTTTCTCTTCCAATGTCCATCGGTTATTGGCTGCTAGCTTCCCCCGGCAGTCTTAGAGGAGAAGGGGTGGTATGAGGTCCCAGGCAAGGGGCCTTCCTTTCGGCTGAGGAAGGTTTTCTGGAAAAGGGTGCAACTACGAGTCCTTATCAGCCAGCGCTCAGAGTTGCTGTGTGATGAGCGTGCCGGCCGAGTCGAGGAATCTGGCTGGGGTGCCAACGGCATCCACTACGTAGACTAACGTCCTCCAGTTCCCCAACTTCCTTTAACCCTTGGACTTTGGGTGTCATGTACTTTGTTTTTTGTTGTTTTTTTTTTGCAGGAGACTTCTTATGTGAATTCTCATTGCTAACATTATAAGGCTATCCCATCGACTTCGAACAAAACTGATACATTCCACCCTTTCCATAAGTTCTGCCAAATACTAAGGGATTGTGTGGAGCTAAGACACAGGGGGTAGTTTGCAGATTGAATGAGGACTTCCCTCTGCCGTTAGGATCACTTTTGCCTCTGGTAGAGACATTCTTGACAATAAATTATGCCACTGAAACATGTATCCTTTTTTTAATAGAGATGCGACTGCACTGCATTCCAGCATCAGTTTTTACTGTGGCAGCCTGCGGGCAAAATATTATGCTGTTTTTTTTTTTCCACTGTCTTCCTTGCGTTCCATTTTCAGGGCAATTCTTGTACGTGCTCCCATTTGGGCATGATCACTTTGGATGAGCAAACTGAATACGGACATAAATAATGAAGCAGATTCAGAACTCATGACCTAGATGTAGCATAATCAGGATGACTTGGGGTAGGTTAAATTAGAAAAAAAGAAGACTTTAGGAAAACAATATGAAGTTTGTAGGCATGAAAACATCTAGCACTTTTATTTCCCAAGCAATTATCAGTAATTATTTTAACTATGGGTTTCCCTCAGAGTCACCACACTTCCAAACTTGTGGCACTAAAAGATTAGCAATTAACTCCTGCATTTTTTTCCATAAGGAATCCTCATGTTTTTATGAAAAATGATCTCTAGTTTCTCTTCATATTATTGGAAAAGAGAGTGCACCCAAATACAAAAGCATAAATTCTTTTTTAACATCTTCTCACTTGCATCTATCATAATTCTTCATCTTTCAGGACATGGCTTCACTATGAAGCTTATAACTCCAATGCTCCTAAAGGCTGAATTATAGCTTAACCACACTTACAGTGTCTGTCTTCTTTCTTCTTTATGCATGTTCACTTTGCCTTCACAAATATAAATTGAAAATGAGGAACAGAACGGAATTGACCAGAAAGGAAAGGTTTTTGCCCATAAGAACAAGTCGTACACATTTGAGTTATTTTAATTTCCTTGGAAACTACTTTCTATAACCCTAACTCTGGTTGCTAATTATTTCTTTTTTATAGAAAAATGAAGCAAATAAACCAAACAAAAACAAAAACATATCAAGATTTCCATGGCTTTCTAATGACACAATTAAAACAAATAAAAAAGGTAGCTCATGAGTGCTTTACAGAGGTTAAATGCAAAATACGCACAATTAAAATAAAAAGGTCTCTAATGAGTATAAATAAATCATTTAAGCAGACCACGTTCTTAGGCTGCTAAGGAAACAGAAGAAATGCCAATATTTTCTTTCTGAGAAATTGTAATTATATGTGACATCAGGCACAATGGCGGTTAATGAAATCTCTTTATTTATTTAAAAATAAGTAATAATCCACAAACCATTAAAAACATCAACCACCAGGACACTGATAGTCAAATTCAGGAGTTATTTTAGATTAAGTTTTACATTTAACAGTTTTGAATTTGCAAACGGTGCCCTGGCAAAGACATGCGGTCTTGCTCTCACCTTTCCCTTCACGGTTCAAAACATCTGTCTAAGGCAGTGACTCTCAAACAATAGCATGCATCATACTCACACAGAGGGCTTGTTAACACACAGACTGCTGGGTCTCACTCCAGCATTTGTGATTCAGTAGATCGGGGGGGGGGGCGGGGGCTGAGAATCTGGCACTTTTAACAAGAACTTAGAAGATGCTGCATCCCTAGAACTCCCCAAACTTATTCTTGACTTTGCACACTGTTCTCTCAGCCTGGAGTTTTCCACTGGCATCCTCTGCCTAGCTGACTTGTATTTTGCTACTCAGGTCTCAGTTCCTGTGACCATGAAAGACAGCCCATCCCTGGTTGCCCTATCTGAAGAAAGGTCCCCCGATTTT
The DNA here is from genome assembly GCF_003031525.2 of Neophocaena asiaeorientalis asiaeorientalis. Taxonomy (NCBI): domain Eukaryota; kingdom Metazoa; phylum Chordata; class Mammalia; order Artiodactyla; family Phocoenidae; genus Neophocaena; species Neophocaena asiaeorientalis. The sequence continues at coordinate 1,093,642 of NW_020174920.1, read as the reverse complement.
TCTCACTCTCAGAACCTTGTTTTCCTTCTTAGCACCGATCGCACTTTGGAAGTGCGTGCTTATTTGCTTATTTATTAATTCATTATCTGTCCCTTCACAAGACCCTAACGTTTATTAAGGCAATTCGATATTATTTTTTTCACTAGGGTATGCCTGTACCTAGTACATGATAATTAATCCCTCAATACATTTTACTAAAGAATGAACAGTCAAGAGAATTAGGTACTGATACTTCAGATTAACAGCTATTCTCGAATTGCTTCATAAACAGTTTCCTACAGAAAACTGATGCCGAGTTCCTAAGTGAAAGAAGACAAACCTGCTTATTCCCTTCAGATTCTGTATCTGAATTCTTTGGATCTAATACTTGATTTATGTTGGAGCATACACTAATTTCTGAAGTATCTCTAACGCTCTGGGCAGGAATGTAACTTTCAAGTTTTTGGTACCAACCAGGGGGTTTTTATAAAAATGAAGCAAGTGGGAAAAAAAGGGGGAGTAATCTATATAAGGAAAATATGTTCTTTTGGTAGTGATACACGTGGTGTAGCCTTCTGCAGGGCATTTTGGCAAGACTGAATAAAAGCTTTAAAAATACTCATACAGGAAAAGATGAGAAGGCTACACAGCGGGGTCTCCATTTGGAGGTATATAGTGGCCTGGCCAAGGAGACAAGGGGACTGAAATCCAACCTGGGCTCCACTACTGAACTGGTGAACTCTGGCACAGGGCTGGAGATCTCTTCGATGAAAGAGGTACCTTTTTCTACTTTGCCCAAAGAGGCACTTGTAGGGAATGAGATTATAGATGCTGAAGGTGAGATTATGGATGATCTCTGTTTCTCTCTCCATCTCTCTCTCTGTCTCTGTCTCTCTCTCTGTCTCTCTCCACCCTCTCTCATTTCTGTGGTTTTCCACTAAAGAAAAAGTTTATTTACAAATTATTTTTCACGCATTTCTTCTTGTGTAAAAAGAGGAGTGTAACATGGACACACCCGGGCTGTTGCAAAGATGAACGAGGAGGTTGGGTCTATTTCTCCTTCTTTTACTCCACCTGCAACCAATTAAGCATTATGTCCCACAATGTGGGGAATACCAAGTCACACGAGCCCTGTTGAGTCTAACTCAGGGAGACTTGGCAAAGCACAGGGTTATAAATTCATCCAAGAGAAAGCCACAGACTAAGACTGACTAAAATCCTTTCTCGGGTAGCTGAGTCTTTGGCACCAACTTCTAGTATCACCCTGGGGTAAATCTGTCTTTCCTCACTCCTCTATCATGTAGCTTTGTAAGGGCTCCTTGAACTAGACATTGGGATGTAGGTACATGAAACACAAAGGAAGCAGCAGCATGGTGGGAGGAGGAAAGCTATTTGTTCAGAGCTTGAACAAATGGCAAGAGGTAGGAAAGCTTACTGTCTTTGGGGAGGTGCAAATAGTCTTTAATAAGGTGAAGCATGAGGTACAGGGCAGTTGTGGAAGAAAAAGCACGGGCGTGTTCTTCGAGCAAGACGGTGGTGGGTTTGAATGAACTGAGCTTTGCAGCACAGTAATGAAGGTTTTTGCAAAGGGGAATGGCATGCTGTCAACAATCCTTTTTGTTAGATTTTAATTACTACTCACTTGAAAACACTTGTTTTATATGCACTATGTACTGTGTATACATCTACTATGCACTGGGAAAATGGAACTCTCAATGGGCTCACAATCATTAGTGGAGAGAGACAATTTAGTGGGTTATTAAAAAACAATGTAATCATGCTACGAGAAGTTGTGTCGCAGGGCTCGAAAAGTGCAAAGGAGGCATGCTCAACTGGAAAATTTCAAGTCGAGGACTGAGCGTAAGCTAGTGGCCACTTCAGAAAGGAGAACAATTGACAATGAGCGTTTGGAGATTCAGGCACAAAGTAACAGTTGCTAGCAACAGGATGGTGGCAAATGCGAGCAGGTTATCCGTAAAATAATTTTTAAAGGAAGAAGGCATTTTGCCCTGTGCTTTTATAGATGTTTACTTATTCACTCACTCCAAAAAAAATATTCCTGAGGACCCATTATATGCCAGGGAATGTTCCAAGCACTAGGCATAAAGCAGTGCACAAAGTAGACCAAGTTCCTGTGATGCCACAGCTTAACTCTAAAGAACATAATTTCCTTTAAATGATGACTGTTATTATAAAGGTTTATAAAGAAACAAATTCCAAGCCAAAATCTGTCCAAAGCTATAAAATGCAACACTTTTGACCCAGAAAATGGAGGACAGCGTATCGTGTTGTATATAGCAGTTCCCACCAGATTCTTTTTTTCCATTAAAACAAATTAGGCTACCTCTGCACGTAGGAATAATAATAGAGGAATCCAGGGTTGTGAATTACCTATGCAATATACTACACCCAGTTTGCTATATACGGGACACATTTATTTTAGCTCTCTGGGGAAGGTACTCACTACTGAAACAAAATGGATTTTTGCTGATTTGATTTTTTCATTCAATATATTGTTACCAACTTAGACATACTAAAGCAGAACTGAATCAGAGATGAATATAAATTTTCTAAGAGCCGAGATAGAAAGAATTAAATGGAAGAGGGCTGAAAATGATTGTAAAATGCTCTTCCATAGTTTATTAGTTTTACTTTCAGACTACTGTAGCTCCCGAATTTAATAAATGTTTTTAGTCTTTCCAAAATGTCTTTCTCTCTTACAAATGAAACAACAAAGAAGAAAATATTCCACTACTTAATGTGAAATGAAAGGAACATAAAATAGATTTTCTTCATTAAAATCCATGCAACAGCATGTTTAAAAATTAGATTGATAAAATTTTTTATAATGGTTCATCTTTATTTCATCGTATTCCTAAGCTGAAAAGAAAGTCTTATGTATTTACTTCTAAGCAACGTTTCGCCTCCAGATATATTAGCGGTTATTATTTTTACCTAAACATATGTACGTGTGTGTGTGAAAGATCTAGCTACTTAAGTGGAGTCAAGAGTTTACTTTGTTCTTCATTTTTTTCACCATACTTTGAGAAGTTTACTTTCAAGATATTCCTCTGATTTTTCTGATCACATCTTCAGGTAAGATCTAAATCCATATCCTGTTATGTTCTGTTATGACAACTGCTATCATGATAATGTCCACTTAAGTACATGTGAATGATGAATACATTACTACGGACGCAAAAGTGTCTAAGTATCAAGCTGTTAAATCAGTGGACTCAAATGTTATTTCAAAAAAAAAAAAATTAAGTCATTGGCCAAATCTACCTTTTAAAAAAAGGGATTAGTATTCAAGTAACAAAGATACCAGATTTAAAAAAAAAATTTCTTTTTGCTCATAATCAAAACTACAATGAGGTATCACCTCACACAGGTCAGAAGGGCCATCATCAAAAAATCTACAAACAATAAATGCTGGAGGGGGTGTGGGGAAAAGATACCAGATTTTAACAGTAACAGATTTCTGTTTTCTTTTGCAAAAAAGGAGCGTGGGACTTCCCTGGCGGTCCAGCGGTTAAGACGTGCTTCCACCTCAGGGGACACGGGTTCAATCCCTGGTCCAGGAACTAAGATGAGATCCCACACGTTGCACAACGTGGCCAAAAAAAAAAAGTGTGACTTAGTATCCTCAAAAATCTGTGGGAATGATGCTGTATTGATTATCTAAAGAGGAGTACTATTTCAGTTGAAATAAGGGTTTAAAATCTTTAAAAAAAATATCCCACAGTCTTCAGTAAGAATTCAAGGTTTTTTTGAAAGTCAAAGTGGGTCAGATTTCTTTAAGACCCATCTTGCACAGGACACTCAATCCCAACCTGCAGGCGATTTTTTACACTGAGACAACCTTGTAAACATCTTCCTTTAACCTTTATAACAAAATGTCAGGGTGGTTCCAAAGGTAATATTTTATTCACTGTGTAAGTCAAAGGATCGATAGAACTTATGCTCATTTGTTTGGCTTATATTTCTTCTAACCTTATGCTTTATTGGATGTACAAAATTCACCATTATATTGGATAACCCTTGTAGTATGGGGTTTGTGTAAGTTGAAAACAATGAAACATTCTATTTTGGCTTTAGCCTTTCTCCGCTGGAAATACTGGAAGCCAAGGGCTAACTGACAAGTAGTGGCGGAAGGAGGTGAAATGTTGGTGCATGTGGCCTACTTGACCTTGGGCAGACAAGGGCCTGAAACCATGGGGCAATTCAATGGGTATATCATTGAATGAGACCTAATAAGATTTAGGTTCACAGCCATGTACAGACTCCAAACTGGGTAAAAGCCTTTAAGAGTAGGAAAATAAGTAAATAAAATGAAACTCAGTGGTGGCTTGTCACTAGTTCCAAAAGCCAAACCAATATATTGCCTACCCCTCATTTACTTGAGTTTCTATTTAATCAATATACTTCGGCATATGTTGCTGATAAACTGACTTTATTCTCTTTGCTAACTTGCTTAATATGCCATGTTAAGATCACGATGATACAATCTGAATATTGATAGGGAAAAGTTCCAAATGAGCCCACTGAGTCTATAATAATGTGGCATCTCAGGGAACAAGACTTCTAAAAATAAGTGTTTTGAAATAGGACCAGCAGGCTCTTAAGCATATGAAGAAAAAAACTTCACCATAAAAAATCAATTCTTTAAAAGGAGAAGAAATCTATCTTAGCGTTACATTCTCCAGCCTCATTCTGGTTAAGAGAGTTTGACATTTCAGGGCTGAACACACTGTGGAAACTTAATAAATATTGAAGCTTACAAACAAAAACGTAACAGTGATATGTGGACCAATTTTTGAAAACACTGAAAATCAATGTGCCCTTACTCTGCCTAATTCAGTTAACTCAATTATTTAATGTATACTTGAGTGGGTTTATACATAGCTATTTCATTTTTACATTAAACAGTAATCAAGTTACTTTTAATGTAAAATTTCCTTTATTTCCATCCCCCATCCCCCCAAGATTTCAGGATAAGGGGGAGCGCTTGTTTTAAATATTGCTTGTTTAGTGTTAAAGCATATTTTAACATACTTGCTGCTACTATATTTCACCCATAATTTTCATCACACATACCGCTCACACTATACCAAAACCATAAACTTTTTCACAGGCATTTAATAGAGTGACTTTGCACCACCTTTGGGGGAAGAAAAATCCCTCTTCCCCAATTACTGCAGTTAAGACTATTTCTTACTTTCTCCCAGTCATTCTCCCAGTTTCACCCCATATCCATCTCCATTTCTACACACAAACATACACCCTCCCATCATGAACACAGAGCCTCAGTGGCCTGACAAGATAAATTAGAAAATGTAGGAATTCCTGAATAAGTTATCAGCTATTCACACCTAGCAAGCAGGTTTTAATTTTTAAGAGTTGAATAGTCTCAACTATTCTGAATGGCTTCGACTTCAGAAACTCTGTAAAGTACTTGTTTATAATCAGTATGTTTGGCAGAAAATTATGAGGACTATTTTAAAATTTAATTGCTTTTATTGGTAAATATGATAACATTTAAACAAAGTGAATATTATGTGACTAAATATCTTAATTTTAAAGTATCAAGAGTGGGAAGGCAAGTTAAGTTCTAAGTCTTTTGAAGCAACTCACAAATTTGTATGAGTGCCATTAAAATACCAACAAGAAAAACTGGAATAAATAACTGTGAATGTCTTTCACAAGAGAGATTCAGAAAGAGTAGGCCGTTACTCACTTCAAGGTTTCAGAGTGAAACTCTGCTCCCTACCTCAACTATCAATCACTCTCACAGGAGGCCATGTGCCTGCATCCATTTTTAAATTAAATGTTCTGGATGTCTTTAAATATAAAAGAAATAACAAATGATATATTTATTATTTATAATTGGAGAATTACTAACAATAAACAAATATGTATTTATATATTTATATATATACTGTAGTTTTACTACAGAATGATGTTTCTCAAAGCGTCCCTGGACCAGATTCTTAGCCCTGTTCCAGACCGCGTGAGCCAGAAACTCTGGGGAAAGGGTTCACCAGTCTGGGTTTCCACAAGCCCTCTAGGTGATTCTGATGCACGCTAAGGTGAGAGTCACTGCCACAGAAAATTCTTGACATTCTCAATGACTGTGTCTGAATACCCAGAATCCTCAAATTGACAAATATCTGATCAATAGAGACACTTAGAGATGATGTAACTATAAAGCCAAAATTGCTTATAAAGCCATTTTCTTTACTAACAATCACTACTTTCTTAGACATTTCCATTAACTCTTCTCTTCTATTACCAAATCCAGTAAGTACCTAGGAGGTAGGCTGGGCAGGGGGAGGGTAGATTTTTCACAAAGAAACAAAATTTTCATCACCTCTAAAGAATTACTGCACGTGCAAGAACAAAACAGCATTGAAAGGGCCATGTTGAGACACGGAGACTGAGGGGACTACTAGGTTCGCTTACTGGCTGTAGGGGACACTTTTCCTGGCCTGTGCATCCATCCCGCAGCTGCTATGATGGTCGCCTACTAATGGCTCACAGCTGCTTCTCTTCTTCAGAAAGGCGATCTCTGCTGACAGGAGCCCCCTATCCCAGGAGGTAACACACACTCCTGGCCTGGGAGGTAACTCATGTCTCTAGTGGTGGGCCACAGCCAGTGGTGTGCTGGAGCAGAGCCCAAGAGTCAACTGTGTGTGTCTCTTCCCAAGTCTGCCTTCGGTGAGGTCATGTTGGTAGCTTGAATCAGCCACGGTGGCGGTATTTACACCACGACAACTGGAAAACACTACAAATCAGTGTTCACCTCAGAGCTAGCGGATAAATGTTTACTAGCATACAATGACTGGCTGGGGTATAAAAGACCAGCACTGCTGTGTGGTTCACACTCCAGAGCCTTCTCCATTTGAATCAAGACACAAAGCTAGATTTTGCATCAGATGGCATGCTTGCTCGACTCTTTCATCTTCCTTGTTATGCTTCCGTAACTCCCACACAGGCTTCTCCTGAAAGCAGCCCGTCTACCAACCCTGTGCGCCCAGACCCCTGTTCTCAGGGTCTGCTTCCAGGGAACCTGACCTATAACACCAGTTAAATCATTAGTTAAGTGACTGCTGCACAAAAGCCTCAAAGAATATACGTTCAAAATCACAAAGAGCTACATGTCACGGACCTTCTGAATCACAATGATCAGATGAAAGTGCGAACGATACATTTGAAATGGCAAGGATCTACCCTTTGTGTATGTGCACATAAAAGAAAGAAGTTGTTGGAAAAAGATGAAGCCAGCACAAATTGGGCAATTTTTTCTATCATGCTTCTCAAATTATGCTTTCATACCCATAGATGAATACACTGGAGGATTCATTTCACTTAATATGTTGGAGAAAAACATCTTTATATTAAAACATAACAAATCCATTTTGGAGAAGACTACAAAATTGAAATGAGGTTTAAAAAATAAACATCACAGAAAACTCATGCTCGTGGGAAAAGGAGGTAAACAGGTGGAAGGGGAGGATATCCAGCTTCATCTCCTTGGCCATTAAGAGACCTGAAGTAGAAAAGTTTGAGAAGCACTGCTTTTGACAAGTACTGTTGATAGAAAAATCCGTAGTAATTGTAAACTATAACTATAATATTAGTTTAGTATGGAAAGATCCTTTTTGAAAAAGTTCACTTTTCTCAGGACCCATTAAAATAAGAGTTACATTAGTACCATAGGCACATGTGTTCCCATAATACTCAGAAAATTGGTTAACCAAGAACAACTACTCAATGCCATGGCTTAACTCAGTTAAGGTAAGATTGCATAAGGCATAATATTGGTGTCAATGTTAGCTGTGTAATTCTAAAAATTGTAATTGCCAAGTATGACGGGAACACAATAGGCGCCCACTCCTTGGGCTATTTGTTCTTAAATCATTCCTTGTTGTGCTTCTGGTAGGAGAGTAACATAACTGTGAAGTTTAAACTCGTTGCAACTTTGGTAGATGTCAAAGGAGAATAAAAATACATACTGATTCCATATATATGCGTTAATGTATGATACTTGTTTTTCTCTTTCTGACTTACTTCCCTCTGTATGACAGACTCTAGGTCCATCCACCTCACTACAAATAACTCAATTTCGTTTCTTTTTATGGCTGAGTAATATTCCATCGTACATATGTGCCACATCATCTTTATCCATTCATCTGTTGCTGGACACTTAGGTTGCTTCCATGTCCTGTACAACAGAAACTAACACAGCACTGTGAAGGAATTATACTCCAATAAAGATGAAATAAAAAAATACATACTGACTGTGTGCTCCCATCTTCTAAGGAAATATGGAATTTTAGTTAAATAACTCACATTTTAAAACTGTTTCTAGTTAATGTGTTACAGACACCCATACATGCAAGCTACCACAAATTCTTGCTCTCTCAGCTTGGTGCTAAATAATAATATTCTCAGGAAGACTAAGATGCCATTAATATAACAACTCCCAATACGATTTTATTCGTGAAATAAACATGCACGCTCTGTAATGAGATCAGATTTCTCTGGGTACAGGTTTTACCCGTGTCATAGATGAATGAATGATTGAGTTTTTAGATCTGTTAATGCTGATACTATATGACTTAAGTTTCTGTTTTGAATAGTCTTTTATTACCCAAGAGGCTTGAGGAATACTGTTTATAATCACTACCAGCCACAAACAAAGCTTCCGGAATAAATCCACAGTAAACAGGATTGGCATATTAAAGTATCAGTTTTTGACATGGTTGTTTTCAAATAGCAGGAAGGGTGATATTCTCTGGAGGAATTTTTATTATCTAATTAAATATTTCTTTAGTAGAATAATGTCAGATGAACTCATTAGCTGAACATTCTCATTAGCCATGTTCTCCTAAATATTCCATGACCAGAAGAAGAGCTGTACAACTCTGATTTAATGCAGTAACAATGGCAACCAATTCTAGCTCCTTCTTTTATCACAGTCCATCAAAGGAATACAAAGAAGTCCAAATTAAAATAAGTTCAGTAATAAAAAGAACATGTGCGTTTTCCTACTATTCTAAAGCCTCTTCCTACCTTTAAGCAAAGTTCACTCAGTAATTATCTTATTTATGAAAGTAAGAGCAGAAGGATGTTTCTCTTATTAAACAAATGGCTTCGTGCTTTGAATGTGGAGGGCATCTCAAAACAGTCAAAAAGGGCTTCCCTGGTGACGCAGTGGTTGAGAGTCCGCCTGCCGATGCAGGGGACACGGGTTCGTGCCCCGGTCTGGGAAGATCCCACATGCCGCGGAGCGGAGCGGCCGGGCCCGTGAGCCACGGCCGCTGGGCCTGCGCGTCCGGAGCCTGTGCTCCGCAACGGGAGAGGCCACAGCAGTGAGAGGCCCGCGTACCGCCAAAAAAAAAAAAAAAAAAAAAAAGTCAAAAAGAAAGCAGTGTTGAATGTCATCAACTTATTTCCTCCTACCCACTGTTTTAAATCATTTGCTTGGTTCCAATGTATACTACACTTACGTAAGTTGTTTATGAAGAGCCAAATTAATAGTCTTTGCAATTGTTTTCCTTGGAATTTGGAGAGCTGACAAATGAATTAGTAGAAAATGGCAATTCTACATGAATTAGCTTTTAAGTCTCCCTAAGAGGCTGATGCAGAACTTAATAAGAGACTTATTAGGAGAAGTAGGACAACTTAATTCAGATTGATTATAGACTTCGGTGAAGACAGCTGGGGTTCAAGTGAAACTGAAAAAGAACTTATATGCACTTCAAAGTATGCTAATCAGATGTCTGAAACAATTACTCTGCACTGCCTTTTCAGAAGTTTCAAAGGCAGGATGGGAATAGCATGGTAAACGAAGGCTCTGTTTGCCTAAATCAAGGTAGGGGCTTTAAAAACACACACAGCACTCTCTAAAGTCAGATGCCTTGGGTAAGGAACGTGATTTGACATTGCTACCCGAAGTAACTGGCCTTTAACTTTATAAACAAAGCAGGAAATGAGAGCGAATACACGGCAACTAAGTAACAAGCTCTCCTGGCAACACTAACTTACACTTAGTTTTACATCGGACAAATAATTTGGTTAGGAAATTTAAGATGATTAATTCCTACTTTCGTTTCTAAGCTCTAGTTAGGTCAACAATGACCATTCTGTTAAAAAATAAATACTATACTTTTGAAGTATATAAGTGAGAGTTACTATAATATGCCTTCTTATAGATATATTCACAGATATTAAAGGCCAAATCCGATGCTTTAAAAAATCACAATTGTGTGCTTTGAAAACTAGATAAAACCCTAGTTACTCCATAGGACAGGCATCAGTTCCATTTTTAACCCAGATTTATAAAGGATTATATCTTTTTTGTTTGCGTTTTCTTCTCCATCAAAGGCTTACATAGCACACATAGCATTCGTATAAAAACGATAACAAAAGCCTCCACAGAGCAATTCATTTGTAGCCAATGAGAATTAACAAAATATTACTAAGCTTTCCTTTTCCTACTACAGGTAGTACACCTTATTCCTTGTGGAGATATCGATCCTTTATTCAGAGTGGGGAGAGCTTACGTATTTTGAATCATTTTAAGGGCTGCTCTGTGATGGTTCTGTCTAACCATGCATCCCCTATCTCTGTAAGAAAGGATTATGAACTTTCTCTATAAAACTCATATATAAGAAAGGATTTAAGGTCAACTCATATAAATGACAAATGTAACAAAATTGATAAAATAATAACGACATATTAGAACCAGGGTTAAGATGAGAAAAACAGTAAGGGAAGATATAGTTACGTGAACATGGCTGAAAGCGTCCGGCTTCCGAAGGTGAATGTGAAATTCTAATATGTTACATCACATTTCACATTCCCTATCAGGAGGAAACATACTTGGTTTTCTCAATGTCAAATTCTGAGACAGCATTTCTTTGACAAATTTCTCAGATAAACCAAGCCACAGGTAGTCTGAAGAGAAGCATTTGCCAGTTTTCTTCTTACATTTTTATTTATTTTTATTTTTTAATTTTTTTTGGCCGTACGCGGGCCTCTCACTGCTGTGGCCTCTCCCGCTGCGGAGCACAGGCTCCGGACGCGCAGGCTCAGCGGCCGTGGCTCACGGGCCCAGCCGCTCCGCGGCATGTGGGATCCTCCCGGACCGGGGCACGAACCCGCGTCCCCCGCATCGGCAGGCGGACTCTCAACCACTGCGCCACCAGGGAAGCCCTCTTCTTACATTTTTAGATGTGAATGTTTGAACATAAAGTCAGTCAGGATGGCATGGCGGCTTCATCATCATAGTTCCTCTTCTACTACACACATCACTACATTATTCTCAATTATAATTCCAAAAAGGTCTAATTAAAATCTTTTGTTGTAAGAACTTTAAGGAAAAACTCACAGAGTCCCTGTCCTTGACTTTTCATAGTAAAAAACGTAAGTTGCAAGTCTGATTAAAAAACAAAACAAAAACGTAAAATGCGTAACTACACAGATGCGACAAATTTGCATATCCCAAGATGGCAGCCTGGGATAGCCTAATCATGGTGTGTGAAAAACTGTGTTTCAAGTCAACTGGCAAACTAAGGGCAGTGAAATGTTTCCGGCTTAAGAATGATGTAGCAATCTGTGTTAAAAAACCGTGGTAGATTAGGACAAAGAGACAACTGGGGAAAACAACAACTCACATGAACTTTTTCACACAGGAATCGTTCTTAAGAACAAAAATGTCGTATGTAGACTTTAGTTGCAAAAGTTGTTCTACTTTATTAAAAGCTACATATGGTCCACTTATAGATCTATGTAGAACGCTTAGTGATTCCAGGAGTTATTCTCATTCCCCATTACTACAAGGAAAGTAAGAACATTTGTATAGTCACATAAGCATTGGTGTTATTTCCAGTGAAGTGAGAAATCATGATTCTGCCCTTAAAATATTTGATAAGCAGTATGAATCATGAATTTTAAAAATAAAGAGGCATTTAAAATTTAAATTTTATTCTAGTGGTTATTCCTATGAAGCTATATTTGGAAGGGTGAGATTCTCTTAGTGAGCTGAACAGTCAATATTAACATTATGTTCCTTTCTCTTGATTTATTTTATGTACACTGTCCTAAAGATGATTACTAGTAATAACGCCATATCCATAGTGTCCCAGGACTTAGTTGTTTTATCCATTCTCCAAACCCAAAAGCCGCATTTGCTAATGAAATGAGGTAATGCTAAATCCCACAGAAACACACATTCCACAGTCACTTAAATAACAACTTCTTTAACAAATGAGATCCGAATGGAGGTGGATATTATGAGACAGTCACTGGGGTGATGAAAACAGAGACGGGTATATAAAATATTCTTCTGGCTACCTGCCTAGCTATCCGTTTGGAGTTCCCTACAGCGTGGAGCCTCTGAGGGCTTAAACTGCTGAGTAGAAAAATGGGAATAGTGGTTTTCAGTACTCTTCCTCTTCTTTTCAAAGTAAGTTTTAGTTAATAGAATTCACTCCTTATAAACCACCAACACGAAAGTTTCAGGGTTTCAAATCTGGTACCACTGAGATGCAACAGAAAAAAGATGGGTTTTCATTCCCATTGCAAAATGAAGAGGAACTACTGAAGGGAAATAAATATATATGAATTCATATAATCTATAGTTTTAAGATATGCATAAAATATTTGTACAATACTGGTTCAGAAACCAAAAGAATCTATTATGACCAGTACACACATATTCTTTTTTTTTTTTTTTAATTTTGGTCGCACCCCGCAGTAATGTGGGATCTTAGGTCTCCGACCAGGGATGGAACCCGTGCCCCGTGCACTGGAAGGCAGAGTCTTAACCACTGGACCACCGGGGAAGTCCCATAAGCTCTTTTTAAACAAACGTTTAATGTATATATGTTTTGTTATTATTGGGATCAGAATGAGGAGTCTTCCCAATTAGGGTATATGGGAAATGAAATTCGTCTTAGGATCAAGAACAGATGAGAGAGGGGAACTGAAAAGAAGACTGCAAATAGGGTTGGGTAAGGACCAGCCGATATTTGAGCTGTTCTGCTTTTAGTTAGTTTTTGTTATTAAGTCGTGCTGTACACATTCTCCATCCATATTCATTATCCTGCTAATGCTCCTGTGTGATAGATATGGCTCCGAATGAATCCTTTATGTCTGCTCTAAAGCCTAGACATTCAGCCACTTCACTTATTAACTAATTTACTTCCTTTGGGACATTCTTTTGTTTGCCATTTGGGGGAAAATTTTTTAAGAATTTAGTTCCTATATTTTTGGACAAAATTCAGTATTTTTAATGCTAAACAGGTAATACATTTCAAAACATTAATTTTTATGTACACAGAGATGTTAACCATTGCTTTAAATATTAGACATGGGGTCACAGAATGTCGGTGAAGATATTTTGGAAGTTATAGTCAAATTTTTCATCTCCTTTTAAATCTTCACCTACTATTATAATGAAGAGCTTTTCAATTCAACACTAGACTGTAGGCTTCACGAGGACGAAGACCGAGTCTGTTTCATTTATAACTACACGTATAGCACATTTTACAGTAGCTCACAAACAACTGTTGGGTGAAGGAATAAAGCTGAATTGGATTCCTTATATGTTGCTGGCACTGTGCTAGGAACTGTGAATTCAAAGACGTACAGCATGATCCTTGCCCTTAGGAACCTCACTTACTTTCTATGGAAGAAAAAAAATACAGAAGTGACTTGCCACAATATATGTGAAGCTTAAGTGTGACAATTTAAGCATGTGTGGTGACCTATGAAAGCACTGAGTGAAGGGCAGTTCCTTCTGCTTGGCGGGAGTTGGGGGTGGAACACAGGGAAAACTCTAAGGGCAGATGCCCTCTGAGCCGGGCCTTGAGGGCTGAGTGCAAGTTCACCAGGCAGATAAGGTGGGCTGATCCAGGCAGAGAGAACATATGCCAAGGCAGAGAGCTATGAAAAAAGATGGCATATTTGTGTAAAGGGGGGTGTGGTCAGTGTGCCCTGAATGGCCTAGAGGACGGGGGCAACAGTCAGAAATTTAAGCCGGGGCTAGGAAGAAACAGGGCCACGTGCCCTCTGCGTTCACCGGACTTCGTCGTCAGGCAGGCAGCTTCCTGCAAAGAGTTCGGATTAGAGTTGGGAAAGAATGGAAATACAGCAATATCAATAAAGAAGCGGTTCATTCATTCATTCACTAACCAAATATTTAAAATGCAGTGTTTGTGATATGCCAGCCGCACTGACTGGGGAATGGGATTTAAGGATGTATAATAAAACAACCTGACTGTATACAGGTGCTGGGGACTAGAACAGGACGTTGGTTGAAAAGAGGAAAGAAAATATAAAGGAGATATTCTGAGGTAAAATGAGCAGTCAAGTGCAGTCAATGGAAATGTAGAAGGATTTCAGGATGGACCTCAAGTTTCTAGCCTGAGCAGCTTGTTGGATTATGATCCATTAACTGAAATAGGAAACACAGAAGAAAGGGCAGGTAAAAAGGGATATCGGTAGGGGAATGGGTAGACAGGAGGACAAAGGGACTTGCTTTCAGGACGGTTGCATTTCAATTCTAATGGCATATGCGTTAGCAGATCAGAAAAGAGATTCAGACTAGGAATTTAGATCTGTCACCATCCATGCCATTTCAAACTGGGAGCATTTATACCATAAGAAGAGAACTGAGCTAAGGGATTTATAGGATAAAAAGGGAACTGAGCTAACGTTAGAAACTTGGGCGTACCAACATCTGAAGGGTGGGGTAGAGCTTCAGAACTGAGGAAAATAAAGGAAGAAGAAGAATGTGGATGAAACGGTGTCATGAAAGCCAAGGGAGAAGAGACCTTCCAGAATGAGGGGGCTGGTGAACATGCCCAATGCAGGTGAGCATTTCACTTCTGCATTTGGATTCTGGAGGACTTTGGTTAGTTTTGACACTAGATAAATAGACAAAAGATGTTTCAAGTTGCTGGTTTTCAAAAGGATACTCCTAAATATGGATATATTTTTCTTTATAAATACATTTATCATCTTTGTGCCACAAAGGAACTTAATTTTGGTCTCAGGGACAGTATTCCAAATACAGAGTGATATTTCCTAATATCTGCAGTGGGCTAATGGAACTCAAGATTCTATTATGCGCATTGCCTTCTCAGCTCACGGTACCGTAACTCACCCAAGTCACATCATTCAGTCAGCAAAACGGCCCAAACCTGGACTCCTGGCTCTTGATTCAACGTTGTAGCTTTCCCTACTCTGACACTGAGAACCACAAACACACACACACATACACGTGTAAATCGGACAATTTTAGTACGCTTAAGTTAACTCCCTGAGAGCAAAATCAAAATGATTCTTTTTGCCCTGTAACTTAATATTTCATTTTATATTACTGAAGACAGACATGATTAGATCACTATCTTCTCTTAGAGGAAATACCATGTGCCAGAAGACTCTGAATTTGTGAAAGATTTCGAATGTTTAAGGGCCCTATTTTTAACTTGGTGAGAAGAAAATACTGCAAATGAGTTCAGATTAGAACCTGTTTTGAATCTCTCAAAGGGCCCTGAAGCCAAGCAGTAGATGGTACCTTGACTTTCTCGAGGTGATCCTGGAGGGAGTCAATGAGGAGATCGCCCACGGGCTGCCACGATCCCTTGATCACTTCGGCTTGGCGCAGTTTGAGCTCCAGCTCATCCGTCGCCTCCTGAAGTTCCTGGAGTCTTTCGAGGGCCTCATCTATTTTTCTCTGCCAGTCAGCCGAGTGCAGGTTCAATTTTTCCCACTCAGTGTTGACCTCCTCAGCCTGCTTTCGTAGGAGCCGTGTGACATTCTGGGCTTTCTCCTCAGGAGGCAGCTCTAAATTGGTAAGACAACAAGGTTTTAGGCCACATTCATTTTCGTGTGAAAAAAAAGAAAACATTGTTGAAAAGGTCACGCTGGAAAAAAGAAAGAGTACGCTTTAATAAGAGGCCAACCTACTGATTAATGGCTCTTTTATACTGTGGCATACATTTTGCTATAGTTTAGCACATCTGAAGTCGTGCCTTCCTGAGTGAATCTGTTCTGCTTTATATCAATCAGATAATCCAAGATTCATTTAAGCTATCGAGTCGAAAAACGCTAGGATGCACCCCACAAGCTCTAATTTACTTCAGGCAGGCTCTTCCATTGAAAATTAGCTTGTAGTCTTTGTGACAATAAATTTCCTCCTCACAGATTATCTCTTTTGTTTATTATTTTCTAAATGTTTCAATAATTGATCGCTAATCTCTTTTAATGTTTGCTTATGAACGTGCAAACAGATTTATGCATGCTGCTTTACGATTCCTTTTTCTTCTTCAACATCAAGGTTTAATTTGAATTGATTCTATTTAACCTAGAAAATATGAGAGCCATCCAGACACTGCCAGCAAGAACGGATGGGTCACTCTGTCACCACTGATCCTTCTATCAATATGT
The DNA here is from genome assembly GCF_003031525.2 of Neophocaena asiaeorientalis asiaeorientalis. Taxonomy (NCBI): domain Eukaryota; kingdom Metazoa; phylum Chordata; class Mammalia; order Artiodactyla; family Phocoenidae; genus Neophocaena; species Neophocaena asiaeorientalis. The sequence continues at coordinate 1,077,202 of NW_020174920.1, read as the reverse complement.
TATTACAGTTCCACATTCAATTACCTCTGGGCTCCTGGTAGAGTTTCTCTAGTCCTTCCAAAGGCTGCTCTGTCAGAAATATTCGTACAGTCTCAAGAGTACTCATGATCACAGGTTCTTTCGTTTTCAATTCCCTCTTGAAGGCCTGTGAAATGAGATGAAAAGAAATGCTTATGTGGCTTGTGGCATTCTTCTCAAAATTAATCCTGGGTGCTCAGAACTTGGTTATGAAATTCCCAGGTCAATTTCTATCTCCTTTATTTATAAACTGACAGTCATAAAATGATAAGGAAGGCTCGACAGATCTTTCTTTTAATTAGGAAAACATTGTGTTTGTAAAACTATTCTGGAGAGGATAGGGGAGCTTTCAAGATATGTTAACGTCCTTTAATTAAGATGAGTGATTTATTTATATAACTTGAATACCAAACTGGAAATCTGGAGCTAAAGTTGTAAGATATATATTGCAAAACCCTAGCGGGGGCTTCCCTGATGGCACAGTGGTTAAGAATCTGCCTGCCAATGCAGGGGACACGGGTTCGAGCTGTGGTCCGGGAAGATCCCACATGCCACGGAGCAACTAAGCCCGTGCGCCACAACTACTGAGCCCATGTGCCACAACTACTGAAGCCCGCGTGACTAGAGCCCATGCTCCGCAACAAGAGAAGCCACCACAATGAGAAGTCCACGCACCGCAACGAAGGGTGGCCCCTGCTCGCCACAACTAGAGAAAGCCCACACGCAGCAATGAAGACCAAAAAAAAAAAGAGCCTAGCAGGGCTAATGAAACTTACACACACCCAAAAGAACACAACCGATCTAATTCATAATCACCAGTTAATTCTGTCGAAATGTCTGACAATGAACATAATGATGTGTTAATAGTAAACTGATAAAAACTAATAAAAAACTAAGTAAAAACTCAACGCTTTTGAAAAATACCCATTACATTTTCCACTGTCACTTCTTTGAAAACAGGAGAAATGTTTTGAGGTATACTGAAGGTAGAAATTGTGGGAACAAGTTTCTATAAAAGAGTGAGCCTAGAACAGGTGTTTTGAGGTCATCTAAATTAGTTATCAATTTTAATCTCTAATCTGTAATCTTCTTTAATACAGGGGATTAAAAGAAAAGCAAAACGCACACTTTCTGCCTTCAAGAAGTTTCTGAACCAAAAGAAGGGAGAAAACTAACACACTAGAAACAAAGAAAACAATAAAGTTCATATATAACCACGTGCTAAGGGTTGTGAGACATCCCGAGAGGCCGGGATAAATTAACAGATATTCTGAAACCAGTGAAGATAGTTATTGACCCAGCTTCGGCAATCTCAGAAGGGGAGATGTTAATTAAAGTGTTAAATATCACATAAATGCTAAAAGACCAGGGCAAAAACCACAGGAATAATAATTGCCCTGATCTAGGGCTTCATTATTCATATCTTTTTTCAATTCGATCCTATTTTTAGCAATGTTGCCTATTGAATTTAAACCGTGCTCTGTTACTGGGAGAAAACATAGCAGTATCTCCTTTAAACTTCAGATGTATCATGTCACAGGAGTGCTCTAGAAGTGGAATGTAGGACACATTTATAAATAAAATCCTAATGGTGTTCACCATTCAAAGGAATCCTGAGTCTGATACTTTGCAAAATGATTCACCTTCCAAGTTATTTACAGTTTAGTAGAGAGAGGCAAGGTTTTTGAGCCAAAATAATGAAATTCGTTAAGTGGAATATTAGGATTCAGCCTGTGGATAGGGATGTAATTTCTGTATCGTAGGATATTCTTGCACCCTTGAAATCACACAGAGTAGGTGGGTTATTTACTTTGCTTACATGTAAGGCTGATTTCCCCTCTAATATTTCATTTGTAATCTCTGTGTTTGTGTCCGTGCGTGTGCACTCATACACGCGTGAATGTATATGTGTATACATTTCTTGTATTCCTGTATTTTTTTTCAAACACCTAATTTTTCTAGCTTCAAGGAAATTATTATTTTACTTTGTCTCTCCATTGGGACTTGACAATAGGAAGCTGATAGTGATGTTACTAATTATAAAAATAATAATGGCTCCCTTTATTCAACCACTACGTGTCAGTGGTTAGACTAAAGACAAGAAATGCAAAGTTGAATGCAAAACAGCCCTTCCTGTGTAGGAACGTATAGTAAATAGTGGAAGAGTCGAACATGTAAATGTTTCAACACAATGTGGAAAGACAAGAAATGCAAAGTTGAATGCAAAACAGCCCTTCCTGTGTAGGAACGTATAGTAAATAGTGGAAGAGTCGAACATGTAAATGTTTCAACACAATGTGGAAAGACAAGAAATGCAAAGTTGAATGCAAAACAGCCCTTCCTGTGTAGGAACGTATAGTAAATAGTGGAAGAGTCGAACATGTAAATGATTTCAACACAATGTGGAAAGTGCTAGAGGCTTGCATAATATGGGAAAGGAAATTGGGAAAGGCTTCTTGGAGAAGATAGTATTCAAGAAGAATTCTAAAGCATGAACATGATGAGTTAGCCAGGGAAAAGCAGGTTAGAGGAAGAAGAAAGAAGACGAAAATGCAGGTGCAAAGACAGAGGGCTAATTCAGCGCTGCGTGTGCAGTTATCTCAAGTAGGCCAGTGTTTCTAGAAGATAAAATACAAGGAGAAGACATGTCCAGAGATGAAGCAGGGTACTGTTCTTATCTTAAACTGTATTAGACCTTTAAGTCAGGATTTGAACCTCAACCTATGACCATATATACCCTGCTAAGAAGTCTAGGTGCTGTCTCATAGGTAATCAGGAGCCTTTGAAGGGATGTAAGCAGGGGAGTGGCATGGGCATGTGTGCGTTTCAAATAGATTTCTCTGACATTAGTACAGAGTATGTATTTGAGAAGGACAGAAATGGAGTCAGAGAAAATAGGAGGCAATTGCAAGAATTCAGCGAAAGATTATGAGGATCTGAACCAGGGCAATGGTACCAGAGCAAAAAAAGGGACAGACAGAGTAAGGAAATGTTTAGAGAGTAGAGATGTGGGAATTTGGTAACCGAATAGATGCTGGAGAAGAGAAGGGGAGGAGCAAGGATGACTCCTAGTTTCCAGGCTGAGTAAAGGAGTGAACGCTGGGTGCAATTAAACTAAAAGTGAGGAAATAAACTCTCCTGGATTTCTCAGTACACCTATAAAAAGTTCTAGCCTCGTGAACACCTTCCCATACCATGGGAATTAGATCTGTAGTCATTTGTCTAGTTAATTTCTCTGATCCAGAGGGTCAAATGGTTATAGCCCCGAGTAGTTTCCTAGGTTAAGCTCCAAGTTGTCAGAAAGACTGGAGTAGCTATCTCTGTAGGTATTTACATTTCGAAAATATAAAGCCAAGACCTTGGAGACATTTCTAGGTTGTAAAACCTGAGATGCATGGGGCTAGCTGGCTCCTAGAGAAAGTTGGAGTTGGGACTCAGGCCCATCACGTTTCCAAGGAGACCCCTTCAGGGGGAGAAGACGACACCTGCTTATTTCTCCTTTATAAGCAGAGAAAAATCATTTTTTCCTGGTTACTTTCCTATGGAGCACCCACCCAGCCACTCGTGTGAGAAAATTTTCATCAGATCTCACCATGTCTCCTTAGGGGTAAGGCTTGAACAGAGGGTGGAAGGTAGTGATGATATTTACTGTAAAGTAAGTCAAGGAGATCTGTCTCTGATCCAGAACACCTCATGTGCACATTTAGCATAAAATTAATAAAGATGAATACTAAAATCCCAGGCTCCTATGAGGGGGGTCTGGACGGGGAACAGAATAAGAGGATGTGATATGCTCAGCTTGGAGACGTAACATTCTTTCCAGCAGGAAACAAGTTTCGAATCCAATGTTTACGGAGAAGAAATGAGATGTAGGAGTCATTCACTCACTACGCTAATACCCACTGAGTGCCTACGATTATGCGCACAGGCGAGGATTAAAATTACGTAAGTAGATGAGATTGCTCAGTGGAGTGAGAAATTTCTGGAGAACACAGATACAAATGTAATGGGCAGACAGAGGAACTGGATCCAATGAAAGGCTGAAAAGGATTGGATAGGTGTGAAGACTGGGGGAAATAAGGAATGTGAAAGTAATGAAGAGAGAGTGAGAGTTTGAGAGGAATAAAGTGACCAAGAGTGTCCAATCATGACACAGAAGTAAAGCAAGATGAGCACTGAGAAGTGTTCATCAGACTCGGTGAGAGCCATTTCAGCGGAGGGCAGTAGCCTTGGAAACAGGTTTAGTTGGGGAGTAAGTGAGAGAAGGAGGAGGCATTTCAAGTGACAACATTTCAGGGAAAAGAGGAGGACAGGACAGAGAGGATCGCAAGGCAGAGAGAGATACGTTCTTTTTAGGATGGGAATGGTTTGAACAGAGACTGAAAGATGATAACCAACCATCCTTGTTTGCCAGGTACTAAGGACACGGAACTTTCAATGCTGAAACCAGGACAGCATCAGGCAAACCAGGACGGTTGGTCACCATAGCAGAGAAGAGCATATTAAAGACCTCGGGGGAAAGTGGAGATAATTATTGGAGCAAAGTCTGTCAAATAAGGAAATGGATCTTAAAGGTCCCATCAAACTGAAAAAGTTCGACACTGTTTGATGATGCAATTCCACTGTTAAAACCGAACGGCAAATAATTCAAGGCTAAGGACCACCCATCCATTGTGAGAGACCACTTGTTTGCCCCTCGAGTTGTTGCCAAGGGCTTAGCTCCACCACAGCTGCACAGTTCATTTCTTAAATATGAGTCACTGAGGATTAAGATGAATCTAAAGAAAAGACAAAGGAAGTTCTGTCGTTACAAAGACATAAGCACCATTATTTTCACATCGTTGCCAGAAATTAAGAAAAGAAAGTAGATGGGAGAGAGGGTTAAGTGACTGTATCTTCAGAATTTAAGATTTAGACTAAACACACACATAAAACGACTGTAAAAACCCCAGAAAAAAAGGGAGAAAAAAACTATAAATAGGAACGTCATGTTAAACATGGTTATATGAAAGGTCCTCTTCCATTTATTCATGTAATAAATTTTGAGCACCTACTATGTACCAGACTCTGTTGTAGGCAATGGATATCATTGGTCCTTGTAGCATGGAGTTTAAAAGAGGGAGGCTTATGTAGTAAAAATAATAACAACAAGACAACAACAAAAGACCCCATGAAGATGTTGCATTAAAATAATGAAAAATAGATTTTTCAATATCTGATCAACTTACCATACACTGAATGTTATAACATTTCACCGCGTTTTAAAAGTAAGGAAAATGCAACCATTTTTAAACCATGACAACATTCAACGTCAAGAGCCTTAACTCTTTGATAAGTGTCTTGTTTCTCAAAAAGGGTCTATTTGAATGACACTGGGGAAGATACATACTCATATACAATACTGATTTTTGTCTCATAGATTATAATTAATATTTTAAATCAGACAGGTTGGTTCATTCATGTGCTGATGTGAAAAAGCTATCAGATATAAAGCCCTTCTCCCATACACATACAGAGTGCATCTTTACCCTAATTCGATGTCAATATTCAAATGTTAAGATATTTACTTCTTGAATCTTTTGAACAGATGAAGTTATTTTCTTTAAAACCCATCTTTCCCCCCATACCTTCTTTTTTCCCTTTTTAAGATAGCCAGGCCCGAGGCTCTGAAATAGTGATGTGGAAGAATGAGAAGGAACTACTAAAGACGCAGAGTACCTCGGTGAAAAGAAAATAATGTCCTATCTCACAAATGAGAAAAAGTTAGGCATACTAAACTGATAATTTTCCTTCAGCTTCTTAAGGTTCACGAAAGTAACTGATTTGAATCGTGCACTACAGAATTACAGTAGCAGCAAATCCCAAGGTCAATCCATTTTATCGTGAAGGTTACACTGTCTGATGGATAGTATTTATACATCACAAATACTAACCAACTGGGTGACTTCACTGCTTGCTGATTCATTCATTCATTCACAAATATTTATTTTGAATCTATTATGTATAAGGTAGTACAGATGTAGGGACCTAATCTTTGTCCTTAAGGAGTCAACAGTTTGGCTGAGTAGGTATGTTTGTATAAAAGCATATCTTTATTCAATTAATGTCTTGCCAATGCAAAGTAAAGTACAGATAAGTCAGGATGTACCTAAGGCCATCAGTTCGTTAGTCACTTAGAATCCAAACCCTGAAATTCTTAAACCAGGCTGAAACTGAGTAAGAGCAAAGAACTTATAGTTTCCTGAATTACAAAAAATGTGGAAGACACATAAGTGGAAAATCCTAACGGCTGTGAAGCAAATGAGAAACTTAAAAAACCTGAAAGTAACAGAGAAGAACCAAGTCACTGTTCATTCATTCTAAGCCAGGCTGAAAGTGAGTAAGAACAAAAAAATAAAAGTTCTCTGAATTACAAAAAATTTGGAAGCCACAAAGGTGGAAAATCCTAATGGCTATGAAGCAAATCAGAAATAAAAAACCTGAAAGTGATAAAGAACCAAGTCATTGATTATTCTTTTTTTTTCTGTCTGTCCTACTTGTGGAAAAAAAAATTAGGGTGACTATTACCACAAATACCTAATAATACATAAATAGTAGCTCAGAACCATGTATAGAGGGGATGAAGGGTGAGATACTGACTTGCTTGAGATACCTCAGAGAAGAGAGCGGCAGGAAGAGAAGTCTGGGCACAGGTACAGACATTACAGAGAGACAAGCTATGTTGCTTTCACCTAGAGACGGTGGTCCTATAACTAAGGATCTAAGTTAAAGCCCTTCCCTTTCAAAACAGATCTCTTTCAACCATGTACAGTGTATAGTTTCCCCGGAGCTGAATTTTACCTATATTCCCACTGAAGTGGCAAGTCTATATCTGTGTCATTTGGACCAGAAATCTGAAGGAATGACTATACGTTATCTCCACATTTATTAGCAGAACTTTACAGAACCATCCTGAGAGGCAGACTGAAGTGGTGAAAAGAGCACTGTCCTGAGTAGCAGGACACCAAAAGTTCAAGTCTGGGCCGGGCCAAAACCTGGTTGCATGATCTAGGACAAGTCATAAAATCTCTCTGAGCCTTCCCATCCTCATTTGTAAAATGTAGAGGTTCGCTAAGTACCTTACCTAAGTTCTAACATCCAGTTCTAAAATTCCATAATCAACACGTTTAGATCATTAATTGGCTACAGGCCTGTTACATGGTGGCAGTTTGAGATAGTCTTTCATTACTAATATTAAGAATTACAGCCATAGCTTGGCATATAGTAGATAATCAATAAATACTGTTGAATAAATAACAGAACACCCAGGTAGAAAACCAGAGTGTGTTACAGGGAGGCCAGCTGGATTTAGATGCAGTCGGTGCTCGAGGGTGAAAGCCTGGTTTCGTGAATTGAGAGAGAGAAAAAAATGAATGCTGTCAACTGGGGGAAACGGAGAGATGTTTTTCTGGGTCTACTCTTATGTTCCAGATCCAAAGCCGAGAGTAATCTTTGAGTCACTAGGTGGACCCTCCTCAAGAGGAGGCCCTATTAACCCTGCCTTCGTAATCCTCGTGATTTCTTCTCTAGAGATGTTCACGTCCATACTTTCGGAAGCTCCATTATTTGAACTGCTGGTTGGGCTTTTCCTCTAGCCTGCATTAGCTAGGAGATGAGAGAACAGACAGACTCTAAATTGGAAAATTGGGACTGACACATACGCACTACTATATATACAATAGATAACTAATAAGAATCTACTGTACAGTACAGGGCACAGGGAACTCTACTCAATACTCTGTAATGACCTATATGGAAAAAGAATCTAAAAGGGGGTAGATACACCTATATGTATAACCGATTCACTTTGCTGTACAGCAGAAACTAACACAACATTGTAAATCAATTATACCCCCAATAAAAATTTTTTCTAAAACGAAAGAAAAAAAATAAAGTGATCCAACGGCGGTTAAAGTGATCTCAACAAATGGTTACTGAGTGCGCGCAGGACAAGGACAGTAACACAGTCATTTCCAGAAGTTGATCGGTATTTTAGTTTTGTCATCCTATATTATCATTCTAGTTTCCATACTATTTCTACCTTATCTGTATGCCTCCTATATTGTTTCTACTTCTGATAAGAGCGTTGCTGAAATCATTCTCTCGCCATAATGACCTTCCTCATTTTAAGAGCCACCATATTTATTGAGTCTCAAGCACGTCAGAAATATTTTAATGACTAACTGCTGATTTAGGGACAAACATTGCTCAATTAATTTGAAACCAAGATCATGGAAAAAGGCAAGATCCAAATGTGGTTAACTGGAGTACCAGAAATTTCGCCTCTAAGAATCTAAGACAAGTTCATAGGGATTTTAGGAAGAAGGACATTTGCCAGAAGTGGCAACAAAAAAACCCAGAAAGACAAAGGGTTCACTTAATATTCATTCGACATAGTTGGTATTAGAGAAGCTATGAAAATGGGACACATGGGCTATAAAGAAAAGGTCACAATCATCTTTATTTTTTTTATTGTGCTAAGAACACGTAACATGAGATCTACCCACTTAACAAAGTTTTAAGTGCATGATACAATACTGTTACCTACAGGCACTGGGTCGCACAGTAGACCTCACGAACTTACTCATTTTGCATAACTGAAAGTTTATACTTGTTGAACAACTCCACATTTCCCCCTCTTCCCAGGCCTTCGCAACCACCTCTCTACTCTCTGCTTCTATGAGTTTGACTACATCATCATCTTTAGACAAGATGAAAAAGGTTTGTCTTATTTTCACTCTACTTCTGAAGAAAAGTGACGATAAGGGATTGTGGTATCAGACACATCTAGCCATTGTTTCAGGTACATCTAAGCACTGTTTCAGACAGTCAACAACATGAACGACAATATTAATTTATAAGTGAGATTAAATCAATCTGAAGCAAGTTTGAAAAAGTAAATGGACATATTTCAAGCCTGAAATTATTTTTTAAAATATCTAATTTTACTGAATGGAAAAACATTTTGGAGTATCTAAGGGGGGAAATATGTTTAACAAGCTCCTGTTGAGATTTATCTTTTGGAAGTCTTTTAAATAAAAAGTTGTGTTCTCTGAGATCAAGGGCATGGGCTAGCACAGAGTCCAGCCTGCTTGCAGATCTGTGATACTGTGGAGGAATAGTCAGTGCCCACGCAGCATCGTGCACAGCTGTTTGACTCTTAATCCTAAGGTTGAGCTGCTTCCAACAACCCCTGGGGAGGTCACTTCCTACAGACAATAATGTTGTTAAACTCTGAGCTCACCCTGAAAAATCACTGGTGAAAATTCAATCTGCTCCTAGGGTCATTTAGAGAATTAGGTATTAGGTCGTTGAGCCTAAACTCTAAATTTTGGAAATTCTTTCTGAAGCAATAGTGCAGATAAATGGATTATCGGGAAATCCTGTGAAAAATTAATTAATATCCATTCTCAAGAGGCTCGGCCAAAATTTGAGATTGTCAAGTGTAAGTGGTGAATAATTTCTGAATCATGCCATTTGTTTCTGTCTATCAACATAATCCAGAAATGGAACTCCTGTTTCTCTCCACATACACACCACCCTCATCCATGATCATTTTGAAGTCTTTCCTGTTTCCATAAATGGCATCATCATTTCCCCATTTGTTCAAACCACAGACTTCAGAGTCATCCCTGAATCTCTGCTTTCTCTCATATTCACACCCCATCTATCTTAAGTTCTATCAGCTCTACCTTCAAACTTTATCTTGGGTAATATAATTTTTCATCATATCTATCATTTCCATTCCAGTCCAAGCCATCATTATCTCCTTCCTAAATGACTTCAACACCCTCCTTTCTCCCTGCTTTCAGTTTTGCTCCTCCTATCATCATTTCTTCACACAGCAGCCAGAGTCCATTTCTGAACACGTCAATCAGATCACATCATTCCTGTCTGTGGTTCTCCAGTGATGTCTCAATACACATAGAATAAAATCCACCTCCAAACTACGGCAGAAAAGACCACATTATCTGGTCTTTGCCTCTCTCAACAACCTACCACTAAGCCCATCCTGCTATTCCTTGGGCACCCCAAACCTGTTCTTACATCTTGGCCTTCGCATTTGCTGCTCCTTCGGCCTAGAACATGCTTCGCTCAAGGTCTTTGCTTGGCTCACTCACGCACACAGCCCTTTGCTCAACTATAATCTCTTTAGGTAGGCCACTACCTCTCAGTCTTTCTCTATCCTTATTTTGTTCATTGTCTCTTCACAGAACTGACCTGACATGATTTTATTTTATTGTTTTTAGTTCTTTTTTTTTTTTTTATGGCCATGCGGCACAGCTTGTGGGATCTTAGTTCCCCAGCCAGGGATCGAACCTGGGGCCGCAGCAGTGAGAGCACAGAGTCCTAACCACTGGACCGCCAGGGAATTCCCCTGATGTGATTTTATATATTAATGTATTGGCTTACTGTGTGTTTCCCTCATTAAAATTTGAAGGTCTGTGGAGGCAGAGTCTCGTTTTCTTCACTGCTGTACCTTCAGCCCCTGGCATAGAGTAGGCACTCAATAAATAATTACGGAAAGACTCAATGAATTCTAGAAGTCCAAGTTATGGTACAATTTTTCCTAAAATAATTTTTTTTGGGAAATGGAAGAACACATAAAAAGATCAGGGGTTCATATGTAATTAAACAAATGTGTGTCAAAGTGCTTTGTAAAGGCAAAGTAGTACACAAATATTATTTTAAGAGTATTTGTCAAGATATCAAAAATATTTTCACATGGTTATAAAGAGGACTGTGGTAGAGAAGTCAATGTGTAAACTATTCATAGTTTATCTTATTATAGTCATTAAACAAAAGTAGCAAATCCTAGATGACTCTGTTCTCAAGTTTTGATGATATAGCTAGTTTTCAGAAGACTTCCTCAAATGGCTAGAAATGTAGTTCTAAAAATAATTTAAAATCTTTTCTATTCAGCATTTCTAAATATGACTGCATAAAATTCCAAACTTATATGAAAGTAGCTTACTCCATTAGTGATGAAGAATCGATCACAAAGATGTCGATTTCCTCCAACCTAGTCACGCAGACATCTTAGAGGCAGATAACGAACAGTGAGCTTTGCAAGGGAACCAAACTTGTTTAGAAACTCCAAGAGGCTAGGCCAATGAATGTTGGAATGAATCACCGTATCACAACTTTTTGCTGTTGTTGTTTTTCAGAGGTGATAGGGAACAACGCATTTATTTGGTAACACAGAGCTGACTTGAATCTTAACGTTCACAAATGGCACCTAAAGACATTTTCTATTTCTGTGGAAATAGAAGGATTCCCTTGATGAGGGAACTCATCAAGCTAACACACATACTAAAATGTACCCAAAGGAAGCAGGCCAGCATTGATAACAGAATTAGCTTAAATAAATGTATAATCTACAATGTGATTTCAGGATAATTTTATTGAATTTCTGAACCTCTCCCTCACTTTGTGGTGACTTCTGAGGAGACTGAACATGCATAATATATGACCTGACAAATGAATAAGTAAACTACTTTATTCAAGCCTTTTCATTTGTCAACAGCATCCACACAATAATGGCTTTCTGTCTACTGTTTTAATAATGTATGTACTGAACACTTCCGTCTAAATCTTAACCAGAAAATCTCAGGAAGCTTTGAAGGTGTCCTTAACGGTCTCTAGGGAAGGAATTACAGAGAGTTTTAAATTGAAAGATGAAAACCGAATGACAAACACTTTCATTAGTAAAAATGCAAACAAAAAGTCATTACCTACAGTGTTCTTATAATCAAGACCTAATTTCCATTTAAATTTGGGGTGGGATGAAGAGAATTAAATAAACTCATGGTTTACTGCAGTTCTCCTTAGAAATTCCCCACTATGATTTGCTCCTTTAAAACTCTCTCTAGGTTAATCACAGGAGTAGACAAGTAATAAATATCACTTTAGTGACTGCTCAAGTAAAACAAAGGAAGTCAGTTTTAAAAATATATCTGGACCAGGATAATACACACTTCATCGAAAACGAGTCAGTCTAGCGAGGCAAGTAATGAGGAACCGTAAAAGCCAGGATAATGTATTCAAAAGATATAAAAATTGGTCAGTTTATATTTGCTAAGGCACAGTTGAGCTTTAATTATTTAGAATACTTCACCACATATGGAACATTATTTTATTAATTAGTCCTCAGAGCCATTCCAGTTGCATTTGTTACGGCACCCAGCTGGTTTGGGGAACACAGATCCACTCCCATGGGTGTAAAAAACTGCTTTGGGGAGTGAGACTGCAGTCCCCAACTACCTGTGTGGACTGTCTTATAACTTTACCTACAGCAGAGTAATTGAGATTGACTGTATATTTTTGCTTTAAGAGTACAAGACATATGGTATTTTGCTATAAAACTTTATCACTAATCTGCAATGATACACTAAGAAAATATAAATGACCTGCTTTACAAGCATTCTGATTTATAGAAAAAAAGTGAAAAATATTTACTTAGTATTTACACTTTTGACATTTTAATGGGATTTGTATTCCCATAAAAAGCAACAACATTAATAATTTGCAATAGATAGTAGGCAGGTGATTTTAAAAAAGTGACACACCAAATACATGAGGAGCAAGGGTACAATAAAAAGTGAGCCATCTTGATACCAAACATTTTATATAAACAGTCTTTGGAGCAAGAAACCCATAAAGAGCGAGACAGTTTATAATCCTGGAAACATGGTAAAGTAAAACAAAAGTCTGCAAATACAAACTCTGTGCAAGACTAGATCTTGACAGAGTTTTGCAATGACTGTGTTTCCTTTACCTCTTCCTAATTGGATTCAGAAGATCTGATAGAAAGACCCAATTTCAAGGATTCTCCTTTGTTCTTTTTGTCCACAGGTAATGAGAGCATCACTAACTAGACAGCAACTCCACTACAACTATAAAGGGGCTACTGCATAAATGTGACAAAACTGAGTAAACAGGGTGCAAAATTGTTCTCTCATCAACACTGAGGAGTGCTGATGTGCCCTGAGGGAGTGCTGTGTGACAAGGCCTTTTCTTAAGGATACAAAGAGAATTTCATGAAAACACTGGACCAGACCACAAGTAAAAACAGTGGGCATCAAAGTAGCTTTACACACTATGAAAAGATGCTTACTTAGGAGTAAAGAGAAAAAAATATGCAAGTGAGGAAGGAACATCACTCTTTATTCTTTCTTTCCCTGCCCTGGATCACAGTAGACTAGAGAGGAAGGAACAAAAGATTAGTTCATTGGCTGTTTTCCTCCCTTCCTGCCTCCTTATCTTCTTTCCTTAATTCCTACGTTCCTTTATCTATTCATTGTCTATCATGTACTAGACACTTTATAAGGTGCTAGGTATAAAAATGACAACCCTCTTCCCAAAAGCAAGCTTCTTGGAGCCCAAGGTTTAGTGAAGGTAGTTGACGTTAATCAAAAAGTCACACATATTCATGATGACAAAGAACATTATAGAAAGAAAAGTACAGTGTTATGAAGGCACAGAAAAGGAGATGTGGTCAAATGTGGGCATTAGAGAAAAGCTTGCTTGATGCCCGAGCCAAGATGTAAAGGATTATTAGACATGAGCCAGGAAATTATGAGGGGGGAGGTTTGGGTAGAAAGGGTTTCAGACAGAGGATCAACATGTTCAAAGCCCCACCAGAGAGGAACACACAGAACTGGAAACAAGTAAAAGAAGGCAGTACAGCTAGCATCAAGAGAGCAAGAGGAAGGGCAGTGAGAAAAGAAAAAATTGGGGCCAGACCACCCAGATGGGACTTTGGGGTCCTTGCTGAGGATTTCTGGTCGTTTCCCAAGGGCACTGAAAAGCCACTGAAGAGTGTTAAGATAAGGAATGACATAATTCAATTTACATTTTTACATAGATTACTCTGATTGAAATGTTGATTGCGCTGTAGGGTGTTAAGAGTAGATATAGAAAAGTGAGGAGAAAAGGTCTCTTGTAACCGTGGCAATGACTACGGTAGACAGAGTCAAGTAAGGTAAATTGACCCAGTGATGTGTTAGCGTTGGAAAGGCTGGACGTTGGTCATCCTGAAAAGGTACTACGTCAGTCTGCGCTGGTGTTGTTCGGATAGGAGAAACTCTTTAGTTAGATCCTCCAGTCATTAGGGTTTTGTAGATTACAGCAACAAAAAGATAAAGAAGCAAAGGATTTTAGGGTCTTGAAAAAGTTATTAAAATGCTTGATGACTGAACCTAAGCTGCACTTGGAGGAAGATAAAGATAGACGATCAGTGGAACTAATGTAGAGAACAAAGAGTTATCAATGGGCTGGAGATCCTGATATGTCAAAGAAAGGGAGTAAGTGGGTATCTGAATAAGTACACTAGCCAAATGGGGATTAATCCTCTTCAGTATGGTGCATGTTACCCATAACTCTAGCATCACATCTCTCCAAAGCATATTACCGGTCATGGGATTCATGAGTAAGAGGACCGAGAGTGATATGTGCTAACATTTTAACGCTGTTAGCAGGCAACCAAAGCCAATAATCAGGGAGAGTGAGGCTGTATTTCTAACAAAATGGTGACTAGAAAGGACTGTAGAAAAACTACGTAGACCAAATTCCTCATCTTATACCTGAAGAACAAAGTAGCAATCACCATCTAACTTATAGATGAACAGGGCTAGAATCTCAGCCTCCTGAATCTCAGTGCACTTGTCCAACGATTCATCTTCTTTGACTTCTGGAACTAGAATAAAATTACATCTTTGGTAGAAATTCTGTCTCATTTCACCATATCATATAATGCATTCTATTTAAAATACCCATCCTTCTCAGTGAATGCTCTTCCACATATACACTGGAGTGTTTTCACTATTTATTCTAAGTTAGAAGACTTTAAAAATTATAGCTATTATATCACACCCTGCCACAAAAGCTACCTTAATATTCTGAATTATACGAAGGGGAATGGCTAAAGGAGAAACTGGCAGTTTCCTTGGCAATTTTTTATAGACTCTGGGGTCTTCCCTCATGTTCTCTTCCCTTTTTCTCATCTCCTATATCCTCTTCTCTGGAATAATACAAACCCTTGACCTTTCTTCAAGATGCCAGTTTTTGCTATGTCTCCATAGATATATTTCCTTTAAGTGCTGAACATATAAAAGTGGCACCATTTTGGGCTTCCCTGCTGGCGCAGTGGTTGAGAGTCCGCCTGCCGATGCAGGGGACATGGGCTGGTGCCCCGGTCCGGGAGGATCCCACATGCCACGGAGCGGCTGGGCCCGTGAGCCATGGCCGCTGAGCCTGCGCATCCCGAGCCTGTGCTCCACAGAGGGAGAGGCCACAACAGTGAGAGGCCCTCGAACCGCAAACAAAACAAAACAAAACAAAACAACAACAAAAAAACACCTATCAGTATCCACCGTATGGCAGACACTTTGCCAGGTACTAGGGTCTTGGAGGTCAGCAAGACGAAATCTCTGCCTTCCTCACTCTGAGTCCAGTAGAGGAGACAAAAATATAATGAAAAACAAACAAAGGAAAGAAACAATTAGACAGCCTCTTCAATAAGTGGAGCTGGGAAAACTAGACAGCTACATGTAAAAGAATGAAATTAGAACACTCCCTAACACCATACACAAAAATAAACTCAAAAAGCACTAAAGACCTAAATGTAAGGCCAGACACTATCAAACTCTTAGAAGAAAACAGGAAGAACACTCTTTGACATAAATCAAGCAAGATCCTTTCCTTTTTGACCCAGCTCCTAGAGAAATGGAAATAAAAACAAAAATAAACAAATGGGACCTAATGAAACTTAAAAGCTTTTGCACAGCAAAGGAAACCATAAACAAGATGATCAACTGCATAGCACAGGGAGATCAGCTCGGTGCTTTGTGACCGCCTGGAGGGGTGGGATCGGGAGGGTGGGAGGGAGGGAGACACAAGAGGGAAGAGATATGGGAACATATGTATATGCATAACTGATTCACTTCGTTATAAAGCAGAAAGTAACACACCACTGTAAAGCAATTATACTCCAATAAAGATGTTAAAAAAAAAAGAAACAATTGATCGCTGTTGGAGAATGCTAATGAGCAAGTTGTTATTCTGAAGACTGGTAAAGTAGAAACATTCACCGCACCTGTCCTAGACGAACTATATGCTGGGTACCCAAATTGTGGATGAGTATATATTTTCTTTTCATAGAGGTACTCCAGCTAATAAATGAATAAGAAATGATAGAAATAGGCAATCATCACATTGCAACCCCTAGGCATTGATCATTAATAGCTGGCAAAAATCACACAGACACAGGACAAGACAAGACACTGTGTACCTCCTGGTGATGGAAAAATACATTACTATCTATGAAGCAGCCTGACCAAAAAAAGGCAAACCCGAATACAATCAAACCTGTAGAACTACCCTGTTCAACAGAATAGCCACTAGCCATATCTGAGCCCTGGAAATGTGGCTAGCCTGAACTGAGTTGTGTTGTAACCATTGTAAATGTAAAATTTTATGTCAATTACATGTTAAAATGACAATAATTATTGTTCTATAGTTATGTTAGGTGCAACTATTAGAGGAAACTGGGTGAAATGTGTCGGGAGACTCTCTGTACTATTTTTGTAACTTACTGTGAATCTGTAATTACTTCAAAATAAAAAGTGAAAAAAAAAGTGGGGGGGCGCTATTTAAAAGACAAATTAGCCAAGCACAATGTCTGGACCTTATTTCAATTCTTATTTAAACCAGAAAACCAAAACCCCAAAAACCTGTTAAAACATTTAAGACATGTATATGAGAAATGGAAATTTGAATACTGCCTTGGTACTTGTCATGATGAAATTATTGACATTTAAAAAGTATTATAGGGCTTCCCTGGTGACGAATCCACCTGCCAATTCAGGGGAAACGGGTTCGAGCCCTGGTCTGGGAAGATCCCACATGCTGCGGAGCGACTAAGCCCGTGCGCCACAACTACTGAGCCTGTGCTTTAGAGCCCACGAGCTGCGACTACTGAAGCCTGAGCGCCTAGAGCCCATGCTCCACAACAAGAGAAGCCACTGCAATGAGAAGCCCGCGCACCGTAACGAAGAGTACAGTAGTCCCCGCTTGCCGCAACTAGAGAAAGCCCGCACACAACAACGATGTGCCACAACTACTGAGCCCACATGCCACAACTGCTGAAGCCCACGCGCCTAGAGCCTGTGCTCCACAGCGAGAGAAACCACCGCAATGAGAAGCCCGCGCACCGCAATGAAGAGCAGCCCCCACTCGCCACAACTAGCGAAAGCCTGCACACAACAACGAAGACCCAACGCAGCCAGAAATAAAATAAATAAAATTTTTAAAATGTATTATAGTAACAACGTGTTTACCTTTAAAGATCAAATTCTTATCTTTTAGAGACACTTTATCAAATATTCATGAATTAAATGATCCGTGCCTGAGATTTTCTTTTAGATAATGGAGGACAAAGTAGAGGTATAGAGGAAGTAAGACTGGCCATGAATTGATAACTTGATCTTGATGGGTACCCAGGTGTTTATTATAGAATTATGTCACTTTAGCATACGTTTAATATTTTCCAAAATAACATTTTTAAACATCGCCGAAAGACATGGACAAATCTTAAATGATACTATTAAATGCAGACGCTTTTGACATTTAAAATATAATGGCTTGGATTATTTCTAATTGACCCTTGGACTAGAGGAGTAGAGGAGTAAAAAAAGATTTCTCTTCCACTTGATTTCTTTTCCTTTTTCAACCTAGTTTCAATCGAAACTAATTTTAAAACAGTCATTGAATGCTTACTATGTGCAAATCACTATGCTTAAAAATATCCTACCCTGTGTACATCATTCTGTTTCTGAACTGCTGGGAAGTCGCCTCCAATAGGTGCCTGCCGGCTTAACTCATCATCTTTCAGCTGTAGCCACACCAGAAGTTCCTGAAGAGAAAGGTGCAGACGCTTCCACTGGTCAGAACTGGCTTCCAAATGGGACCTGAAAAATAACAGGAGCAAACTGTCAGAAAATCTAGAAAGATAACTGATGGTTCTAACAATCCCACTAAAGGTACATCGGTTGGTTACTTCCACAGTGCGTAAACGTACTGGGGACTACATAGCAGTCCTCAATAAAAATCCAGCTACCTGCTTTTGAGAGCAACAAAATGTGGGTGTGTTGATGGCAACATGGAGGGAAGACAGTGTTTAGTTATATGTTTATTTCCACATGCAGAATTCTGAGACTTCTGGCATGAAATATACACTGGAATGGACTGCTTTCCTGTAGTGTTGCAATCAATGATTCTTAATGTTTCTGGTAGAAGAACCTGGACCCAGTGACTAAAATAAACCACTCAGTTTTTGTGTGACTCATGCTAGTACCGGAATTCTTTCTGCTTTGAGAACTGGAAAGGTCTCTCCCCACGTTTTGACTTTTCCATTTCTACACCCTAGGCAGCCTCTTCCATTGACTCCTTCCATCTGGCATCTGTTCCTTTCTGCTCCTCTTCCCATATGCTTCTCCTCCTTCTCTACCCTTCTTTATTCGCGTGCACCTGGGATTTGTTTTCACCAAGTTCCAACATTTTCCGCTTTGTTTCCTTTGTGTAAAATGTACTGAGACAACAACTCACGTGGAAAAGTAAAATCAGACATTTGCCTGAAAGCCTCCCCCCAAACGTGAATAATTTAGGCAAGAGGCTGAGTGCTTTACCATCAACTGCATTTAGAACATGTTAATCCATAGAAGGCATTTAAGAATATACAAATGAATGATCTGTGTTATAAAATCCACATTTCACTTGAGGATGAGAAGCTAAATGAAGAAAATAAACCATCATCCAGAAAACAAAGAAACGCGGAACGTTAGCAAAGCTCTGTCCTCAGGTAAATCAAGAATTATGCTGCATTACTTACATCTTATCAGCAATTATTAATTAATTCATAAAAATTAATGCTGCCTATAAGTATAATATAAACTCTAACGCTGCAGAGATTGAAATGTAAAGCAACCAGGTAGAACAACATTTCCCTTTGCCATTTGATACCTTAGCCTGACATTTCAAATACAATTCTCCTGCTGGCCTTAGTCAAATAGAATCACCAAATAGTACCTGGGTGCTGAAATTAAACTATTTTAAACTTTCTGAAGGATAATTTGATGATACATAAATGTCTTTAAAATGTGCAAATATAATGACCCACAAGCTTAAATTCAAGGAACTTATACTAAGAAAGTAACTGGGAAAGCATGCAAAGATACAGGTAGAAAACTGCTACTTACAGCATACTTATGATTGATACAAAGTTGAAACAACTTAAACATTCAGTACTAGGAAACTGGTTACATACACAGTGGTGAACTCATACAATGCATTGTTCAAATCCTGTGAATCCTACGCAACGATCAATGTGATGACGTAGGCAAATGTTCACGGACATGGACAAGATCATCCTGTCAGTCACTAAGGGAGAAAGTAGGTTACAAAAACGTACATAATCTATTTTTCCAAAATGTTTGTGTGCACATGCTGGACTATGCATGAAAAAATTCTGAAACGACAACCAGTTTATCCCTCAAAGGTGGATTTACAGGTGATTTATTCCTTCAGCTTTATACTTTTCCTAATTGTCAGAATTCTCTATTGTGAGCCATATAAACATTACATTCAGAAAAACTGAAGGCATTTCCATCAGGGGAATTAAATTGTTCAAGACTCTAAGGACATTTTTATCTAAGAAATGAATCATGAAGCGTCATAAATACCATGAATTAAATATAATAGTGTAGACTGCATATGGTGTAGAGGTCAGTTCTTTTACGTTTCTGTTCTCTCCTCCTATTTCACTTTTCCAGGATAAGCCTAAGCGAGAACTCCCTATGCAAGACTTTAGCTGTTTAATGACATGTAATGACTACTGGTTACGGGGATTCCCTTGGGTACCTGGAATTTGCAGCTTGGTCCCCTTGAAGGTGAAAGAGGCTGTCAAACAGGACATTTTGAAAGGTAGCACGTTGTAGATGAGCCACTGATTAAATCAATATTTACTGAGTCCCTCTCAGTCCCAATCGGGCATCGGGGGTAGGGAGGGGGGAAGGTAAAGGAGGATATAAAGATGTCTAATGCCTGGCCTCCATCTGTCCAGTAAGGGAAATAACGCATCCCTGTGGTGGAGAGATCTACAGGATCGATATGCCAAAGGGCAGGTGGCCTAAGGTGAGGCCTCCAGCTGCTGCTTCATTTACATAAGGCGGTGCTACAACCCATCCCACCCCGCCCCCCCCATCCAGGTTAAATGGCCCTGACTAAATTATTAGCGGGCAGATGAAACCCTTTGTGTCCCCTAGGAGAAAGAAAAAAAAAAAAAAAAAGCGCTGAGACCCAGGGAATTCAGTTCTAAAGGATCTAAGAGAAACTCCATAGTGTGAGATAGGAAAACTGTGAAGAGCTAGGGACACAGGACAGTCAAGAGAGTTAACAGAGGAACAGAAGAAGGACCTGGGATCACGAGTGACAAAAAGCTCTCAAATACCGGGATGAGGGGGCCTTCCTTATTCATCCCTAAGGCATGGAGTTAAGTCACTTTTCTGAATGTTTGATCACCTTAAGTACATATCAAATGACTTTCTTTTCCTTGCTAAAGCCTCAGAGTGAAAGCAAAGATGTGATACGAGGACAAAAACTTATACAAAAAGCTTATAAAAGACAGAGGACACTGGGTAGGGGTTGGAGAGGAGAAACTCAGATAACGGCTCCTGATTTAAAACAACACAAAGATATCCAATCTAAAGCCATGGTTCTCAAACTTTAGTGTGCATAAGAAACATGTGAGCAGCCTGCTTAAAGTACAGACTCCTAGGTTCCATGCCCAGAGTTTCAGTACTTAAAAAAAACTTTTATTGAAGTATAGTTGATTTACAATATTATATTAGTTTCATGTGTACAGCATAGCGATTTGGTATCTTTGTTGGTATTTTTGCAGATTATACTCCATTATAAATTATTACAAGATAATGGTTATAATTTCCCATGCTATACAATATATCTGTGTTGATTGTCTATTTTATACATAATAGTTTGTATCTGTTAATCCCATACCCTTAATTTGTCCCTCCTCTCTTCCCTCTCCCCTTTGGTAACCACAAGTTTAGAATCTAAAAAACAATACAAATGAAAGTATATGCAGGGCTTCCCTGGTGGTGCAGTGGTTGAGAGTCCGCCTGCCGATGCAGGGGACACGGGTTCGTGCCCCGGTCCGGGAAGATCCCACGTGCCGCGGAGCGGCTGGGCCCGTGAGCCGTGGCCGCTGAGCCTGCGCGTCCGGAGCCTGTGCTCCACAACGGGAGAGGCCACAGCGGTGAGAGGTCCGCATACCGCAAAAAAAAAAAAAGAATATGCAAAACAGAAACAGATTCACAGATACAGAATTCCTGTAATTTGAACAAGAATCTTTACAACTCAGCAGGTGAGCTCCAGGACCATTCTCTGAGGAAGAATTTCTTCAAGTATTCCCTATGTGCCCTAAACATTACTTGTCAGTCTCCACAGGGCAAAGGTGCTATTTGTCAGTGACACGATTTTGAAGGAGATCTAGATGTAATGAAATGCCCTGAGCTCAGAGAACATTTTCTCTGGCCATGCTAAGCTTGGGAAGTGTATTCCAGACACGTTTCTAGTGCCTTTGTTGGAAGCAACTGCTCTATTTTTATTTTCAAGATTGTATACCAAATATTTCTAAATGATTAACCTATGTTTGTATTTGGGATTTTTCCTGAAAATGTTTCTTTGTATTTGTAATGACTTTTTCCCCCTGGTTTTAAGGAACTTTAGAGATTATTCAACTCCCTTTTTTGCAAATGTGGGAACTGAGATACAAAGGTATAAAGACACCTGCTGAGGCACATAACTTGAGCTGTCATATTTAGATATGGGAAATGGAAACTACAAACCTCCCTTATATGAGGAAATCCTTAACCCTCACGGTTTTCACCAAATGTTTCGGATCCCTAAGCAAAAAGGCTTCCTGCTAATCGGCAAATATACTCTATTTACCACTACCTACTCAACAGAGAATAAAAGAGGAGGTGTGAAGCTACACACTTAGCCTCTATCCATTTTCTATTAATCTTTATTAGTGAAGACAAGAGCTTAGGGGTTACTAGCTTTTAACAACGTAAGTAGCGATCTTTAATAAGCAGCAAATTTCTATAATTTGTAAGGTTTAGGTAAAATGCAGAACCTTTAGGTGTGTTGGGATATATAGTTTGGGCTTTAAGAAACTCTTCACTGTCAGGACTCTAAGAATTATAGGGCTGCTAAAGTGAATGTTATTTCTCCAGACACCGATACCTCAAGTATGATTCAGTCGATGCCTAGTTTGAAATCCTTAATAAAACTTTACTCTGAAAGGCATCTATTCTTAAAGCAAAATGTGTTATATTGAAGTCATTTTTCACTTTGACTTCCTTTATAAAACTAACAATATATCCCTCTATATCTTTGGTACCCTTGTGTAAAAAGATAGCATGTAAGCATACAGAAAGAAAAGGTTAAGAAAGCAGAAATAATAAGGAACCGCAGAAATAAAATGGGAGCTATGGGGCTTTAAATAAAGAGAATTAAGCCCAAAGAGAAGTAAACACTTTTTTTTCCAGATGGGCCATGAGCTCCAACTTTCAAACGTAATTAACATCCCAAGAGTAAGAAAAGGAAGTTTGTGGGCTTTCCTGGTGGCACAGTGGTTGAGAGTCCGCCTGCCGATGTGGGGGACACAGGTTCGTGCCCCGGTCCGGGAGGATCCCACATGCCGCGGAGCGGCTGGGCCCGTGACCCATGGCCGCTGAGCCTGCACGTCCGGAGCCTGTGCTCTGCAACGGGAGAGGCCCGCGTACCGCAAAAAAGAAAAAAGAAAAAAAAAAAAAGGAAAGGAAAGGAAGGTCGGAGATACTCAACATCCAAGTTGCATTTTTCCCTCACTCAAAGGTAAAAAGACTTTGTTTTCTTTTGCTCTTTGTCCTCCATTAGAGCAAGACCTCTAATTATTCTAATACCAAGTACTTTCTAAGCTGCTGTGGACTATATAATGTTCATGTCCTCACGTCTCAAATTAATGTTGAAAATTTCATGAAAGGGATTACCTTTATATAATATCTACACGTCTTCCCCCCAAGTATAACAATCTCACAGAATGTAAGTTTTGCTGAAATTATGTGGACATCATATGTGATTCTCATAGTTAATAATATATACAATAATCTGGAAAATATAATCTGGTGGCAGATTAAATAGAAATCTTCATACACGTTTCTTATGCACTTGATCACTTCTCAAATTACTCATATTTTCAAAATTAAAAATGCAAGTTTTGTAGATATAGAATATTTTAGAATGAGAAACACTTTATATGACTAATCACCATCCTGATGTTGCATAACGTCATCAGTGATTCTGTGTGTGTGCGCGCGTGCGCACGTGTGTATTTGTATGTATACACGTAAGTAGAAAATTTTCACTCTATTTTTCTCCCACTTAAAGCGGTTAATCTTTTGTTTGATGGCACTCAGCTATCACTGAGTATTTACTTCTCTTTCTTATACCTCTTGGTCAAAATGCAGTGTGATAACGTATGTCGAACAGATGGCATCTACTTTCCTTGAACTAAATTATGAGATACGATTTCAATCAAACTATTCTTTTCTCTCTAAGACATTGTATCAGTATTTACTTTCTCTTATACCATATCTTTGAACTTAATCAATTCTTTTCAATATAAGAAAACCAAGGTAGAAAAGCTCAATAATTTGCCTAGGTTTATGAAGAGTGATTGTAGAATTAAAAATAATAGAATTGTAGAATTGCCAGGGAACTTCAAGAGACCACCCATGTGTCTGGTCAAACGTCCTCATTTCAGTGAGAGAGAAAATTCAAGTCTGAAGCAGTTAAGTGACTGGCTAAAGATCAGATGCTAGGTAGTAACAGAGCCAGAGGAGATGCTAGGTCACCCAACTGTTGGTCCAAGACCCTTTCTACTCCACCTCACTGACTCATTTATAGCTTGGAGTTTTGTATTTATCTAACTTAGCTGAAGGCAGCAAGCACAGCCCTACGAAACAACTCATGAATACTTAAAGGAACTTGCCATCAAGTGTAAATGAGAATAGTACAGGGAAGACCTGGTAAAGGAACGGTCAGAAAGCGAAATCTTGATTATGGAATTTGAGTCAAAATTTGGAGGCTCAGAGGAGAGATGGTGTCCCAAGTGTGAGGACCGGCAAATGGATGTACTCGTATGGGACAGTGAGAAAATTGTTGGAGAGCAGGAATGGGGTTAGGAAGCAGAATTTACTTGACTCAGAGAATCCATTTGGGGCAGTAACTAGATTGCTGCTTGGGGAGGAATGAAGTGGGAAGCAGAGGAAGGATAGAGAGGGAAGGGGTCAGCAGGGGCTTATTAGGCATAGTTGGTAAGAGAGTGGAAGGGTCACTAGATCCTAGTGACTAAATATAAGCTTCATGAGAGCAACGATTTACTTTTGACTGGTTTTTTTTTAATTTTTTTTTTTTTTTTTTTTTGATGATGAGAAACAATGCCGTATTTTATTTTCATTTTTTTTTTGCGGTGTGGGCCTCTCACTGTTGTGGCCTCTCCCGTTGCGGAGCACAGGCTCCGGACGCGCAGGCTCAGCGGCCACGGCTCATGGGCCCAGCCGCTCCGCGGCATGTGGGTTCCTCCCGGACCGGGGCACGAACCCGTGTCCCCTGCCTCGACAGGCGGACTCTCAACCACTGCGCCACCAGGGAAGCCCGACTTTTGACTGTTTTGTTCACTGTTGTATCCTCCGTGCCTGGAAGAGTGCCTAGTACGTAGTAAACATTCAGTAAATAGTTCTTGAATGAACAAATAAATGAAAGAGTGAAATATGGGCACCAACAAGACTGAAGTTCTTGACCAAAGGAATAATGTGATAGAAAGAGTGTCCCAGGAAGAATATTTTTGTAAATGTGCAATGGATGGTCTCAATATGTAAAGAAAGAGAGCCAAATCTATCAATATGGAATGACATGATGAAGACTTCAATCAATCAATCAATCAATCAATCAATAAGAACCACAATCACAAGAAGAGAAAGACAGGGCAGAAGGAAAATAAATGGAGGGTACAAGACATAATGTGGACTTAGATCTGCAAGCACAACGATACCGCTTATGAGTCAATGGAACACAAAGGGAAACTTCAGAATCATTTTTGTTCAGACTCAATTTTTTCTCATTAAAAAATGGATACCTGTGAAATTAAGCGCTAATGCTTTTATATTTTGAAATATAAAAATGGCTTCAGAATCTCTTATGAAATAATGAACAACTGACATTTTTTAGTATAATATGTCATAGTTTAAGGTAAACACAGGGATGTTTCTCCAGGGTAACTTTGGAAGTTTTTTTTTAAATTGTGGTGACTTTTCACTACAAAATAACGGCGACAGAGGAACTGACTAGATTGGCAATGCAAGCTTATGTGTCACGGATGGTTCGGTACGTAACTCTTCCAGGGTTCATCTATCCTATTTCATAACAATCCCCAGTTACTACCTCTACTGTGCTTCTCTCAACTGAACCCTGCCATTCAGTACAGATTGACTGATGGCCTTATTTCAACCAAGCGTCAGGAAATAAACCGAATCGCTTTGATGTGAAGAATTACTTCCTCGCTTTTTATGAGTGAGTGTTGATAACACATTCTGTATTATTCGAGAGGCCTACTAAAAAGCCCAAACCGCTGATCTGAGTATTTAAATTCTAGAATTTGAAGTACCTTAGATGAGCTAAGGTAACTGTTTTCTACTTGATTAATGACAGCAGGAATTAAACTGCAGTAGCTGGCTTCTGGGAAATTGCTGAGAATGAAGAGCCCATATTTTGGCTGACATGCTGTCTGCCGCTTTCAATCCTCCTTTTATTTCATCAAGTTCACATGAAAGAGAGAAAAGGCACCGAGTGATGTTCAGAACAGTAACAGCACCTTTCTTTTTCCCTCCCGAAAAAAAAGAATAACTTTCTTTTCTTTCCTTTATCTACCGATATCTTTCCCATCTCACAAGTTTCATTCCTTTGTAATGACAGATGTTATGAAAGTGGCCGGTGTCGTTACATATACTCACCTCTCTGAGAGGTGAAGCTGTAGAACGCGAATGGAGCCTCCCTATCTTTGAAAATGCCATCGCCCGTTGTTGCCCACAACTCATCACCGACACATCAATACAAAATTCATGGATCAAAAAGGGAGATAAAAATGAGTGTCTTGGAAGCTAGGGTGCAAATTCGGGGGGAAAAACCACAGAAATAAAAATAAATCCTTTCCTCCTCCCAGAAATCTGCTCTTCATCCTTTCACTTATTACGTGTTCATGTGTAAAAGTTAGGTGGCTCTTACCTTCTCCTTCTTCCTTTATACTCTAGGGCATAATACAACTCTTCAAAGCTCAGACT
This sequence comes from Neophocaena asiaeorientalis asiaeorientalis, assembly GCF_003031525.2. NCBI lineage: Eukaryota > Metazoa > Chordata > Mammalia > Artiodactyla > Phocoenidae > Neophocaena > Neophocaena asiaeorientalis. The sequence continues at coordinate 1,050,686 of NW_020174920.1, read as the reverse complement.
CTGGAGCCAGACTCCCTGTGTTCAGACCTTAGATCTGCCGCTTACTAACTAAGTGACCTCGGGGAAGTTATTTAGCCACTCCGTGTGTTACTTTCTTCAAATGCAAAGAGAGGATAATAATACAATCTAACTCTTAGAGTCGCTGAGAGCATTAAATGCGTGGACAAATCTAAAGCGCCCATGACATTGCACAGTACGTGATGCACCATGTAAGTGTGAGTTGCTATCATCATTGTTCTGTCATATTACGTGCAGATTTCTACAAGAGTGCTTTCAAATGAATAAAGTTCATTTATATTTTTGCCTCATTTATAGAAGTAAAGATACTCTATGTCCAAATTTGGGACAACTTAGAAGAGCTATAAAGAAGAAAAATCATCTCCCTCCTGTAATCTTACGACCTAGAGGTAGTAACAACTCCCAGTGTTGAGTGCCTTCCACGAGTCCTCTTCTACCTCCCTCCACTACCACTGCTCCTCTAGACACAGAAGAAAACACAAGGTACTTTTATAAAGAGACGTGAATTAGGCAAAGCAACTGATTAGAAAGCAGGAAGCCTGACTTCCACTCCCTGTACCTCCCATGCCACTTAGGTGACCCTGGGCACTTCACTTCCTCTCTCTGCTCTTTGCCCCTCCACTGAACTAGTGCAAAACAGGTACAGCAAGAGCTTCACTCCGCCCTCCTTACAACAATGCTGAGACACCTTCATTAACTTCTCAAGAGAATGCTGCGATGCACGAAAGGGCAAATTACAAAACAGGTGTGTACAGAACAGCTAAAGGCTTAGTTTACAGGGTATACGGTAACACAATCTGAGAGGAAGCAAAAGGCAGGCAGTTGTTATAATCTCTCCTTGGCTGTGGGAGCTATGGCGAGGTCTCCTTTACAATGTTAATTATAACGTATTATGGGTATTTAAAGAAGGTCCTCACGTGCATTTAGAATAATGCCAAAGAAAGAATTCCATAATCAACAGACGTTAGTTTTATCATTTTTTGAATAACCCTGTGACAAACCAAGAGAGGACACTATGAAATCAGGATAGCTGTGTTCTTCATTTGAATTCACTCTAATGTCTTAATAAGTATGTCTCCCGTGGTTATAACATAGCACCATTCTAATCTCATCTGAACCCTCAAGTATCACCTCCATACTGAGCAAATAAATGATTCATTTATTCAAAATAAAATAAATCATTCTGAAATTGGGGGATTTACATAAACATATGAGATATTAGCTACTTGTGCTAGGCAAGTGAGGGGCATGTTGCCATTTTAATTCATTTCTGGCCTTTTTTTTGTTGTTCCGGATCTTTTCTTACCTAATGTTGAGAGACTTCTTCCTCAGCTCGCTCCACTTGAAGTTCATGTTATCCAAACGTCTTTGTAACAGAACCGCATCATCAGAACCTTCCAGGGATCTCAGGATTTTTTGGCCATTTTCATCCAGGTTGTGATAGATATCTGTGTGAGCTTCGATTTCTCCTTGGAGGTCCTACAGGGCATCAGGAAGAAGAACACACGCAGAATTACCAAACAAAAGAGACCGGCTGTGACTGTGAATTTGGAGAACTGCAAAAAATAGACTATTAGCTCAAAAGGGATTTCAGTTGGTTCAACTAACAAGAAGATACACCTCCAACTCACTTTTCTTGGTGTATCATCTCTTTATGTCGCTACGTAGATTGAAAGTGGGCATCTAATTAGGGATAATAAATTTATTCCTTGAGATTATGAATCGGGACATAATACATTTGTAACTTTATAAATTTCATAACTTATGTCTTCTAGTCCATGGAAAAAATACATTATTTCATGGAAGTGACAGGAAATAAAACTCCGTGATAAAGTGCACCACAGTGCCAATCATTGTATTACACTATGGGTCAAGTCACATTTTCCAAGCACATAGTAATCCGTAGAATTGACTCGGACCACAAAAGCATGGAGAGACTAATAAACAAGGCTGTACTTGGCCCATGGCACCAGCACATTAATGGGATTTGATCATAGGAGAGAATCTTCTTGACAATACACATTAAGTTCACCTTGGTAAAACAGCATCACACAATTATTACAGCACCATACATTTATTAGCAAGACTTCCCATTTAAAATACCATCACATTTTAAGGCTCAACAGGTGGAAAGTCCATAGGACTCTGATAAGAAGTGATGATTTCAACCTCATTTGTATATACACAGATCAAGAAAATTATCATAGTAGAAGAATCTGACCTTTACATGGTATGTCTTCCTGTGTAACATTTTCAGCTTGAACCGGGGACTACAGCACTGATCCTGTTGCATAGCAATCCCGAGAAAACCCAGCGACTGAAAGAGCCCTGCTTTAAAATGCCAACTTCGCTTACATTCTGTTGACAGAATGAATTTCAGACCACAGGCCTCATCAGTCAATAATAATAAACGGTCACTTTGTACTCCTCACTAAACGGTAGCCAGGCCTGTGGATGTGGGAGGGACCCCAAAGAGAGGAGGCCTGGAATATGCAACTGATAGTTTATGTTAAACAGCCAACTTTTCTTATCATTTTTCCATTATAAGCCAGAGACATTATAAATTCATTTTCTATATGTGTTTCCCTCCTTGTTCCCAGAAGAACGGTCAAAGCCAAAGGAACATTCCTTAGAGAGCTGCCGGGTACCAGCATTCCTTTCTGCCTACACAATGAATGGAGGCTTTGTACATTATCTGACTTGCTTTTAGAGATTTGTATGCTTCTGTTTAACAAGTTTAAAAATTCATTCTGAAGCTCCGAACAACTGGATTGATCTGTGTAACTAGAAAATGCCCCCCCCTTTCTAAAATTGAATTAAATTACTCTTCTAAAGTAAGGAAGGAAAAGTGGCAGCAATAACATGTTACAAAGTCTGAAGAAGTGGCCTGTGTTTTCAGTCGCAGCCTCTTAGATGCAGGGAGATGGACGATGAATGTCTCCTGTCACTATTTCTGGCAGCCAAAGTATCACCGATGGACTCGAAAGAGAATTCTGTCTCATTGCCTTCGACTGGAAGACAGGAGGGGAATATGGATAAACCCCATCTGGAGTTGAAAGAATAGAAATACTAAAACATATCGAGGAGCATCTATCTTTATCCCATCAAAAACAGGCTTGTTTTGGAAGGAAATAGCCTGATTCTGAAACTAGCTGATGTGATAGAAAACCAGTATTGGGCTTCTTGCTGAATGGAGCTTGATCAAATATATATCCAATTTATCTTTGTGTACCTACATGGAAAAACATACCCTGCTGAATTTGCTACTTCTTCAGTGAAAGAGAAAATTGAGGTTAATATATCTAAAGAATTCAGGAATAAAAACCAAACAGATCCAAGTTATCAAGATAATGCCCCCACTTCTCTCTTTTACTTTACTTTTCTTCTTGTTTTATGTGGTTTGCTACCTAAAACTTGGCCTCAGAGTACACACTTAAGGAATTAAGACCAAACCTTTTGTTGTCAACAAATTAAGATATTTTGACTAATACAATCAGCTTTCTACATTAGCATGCATATAAATTATAGTACATTTGAATTTTTATGTCCTGCGTTTATAGCAGAGACCCAGGTTCAGTCAATAGTTCCTTAAGATTATGTGTATCGTGAAGTCAACAATACTTTGCTGAATAAATGAGAGGTCTTCCCAAGCATAAATAGGATGTGGATTCATGAAATTCGCTAATTTTCATCTTTGCCACTTACACTGCCCTGAATTTAAACATCCTTGTTGTATCATCGAGAAAAAAAATGAATATAAAATTGATAAACCGGTGCTTGCTGAGGACTGGTTATTTGTCTAGCCTTAGCACTGTGGGAAATCTAAGAGGAAGGCAAGAGACAGTTATGCCTTTACTTTTTCTAAAATCTAGTATGCACTTTTTGTTTAAGTCGTTCATATTAACAACTACACGTTGACAATTTCCTGCCAGACCTCATACGTACTCGGATTAAAATTCCTCCCCTTGGAAATTGAGAAGTAGCTGAAGTGAAGTCTTAGCATTGGCAGGAAGGTAGCTCTTAACTCAGTATTACTTCTCTAGTTTGTGATGGTAGTGTAGAGCAACAAAGGACACATGCAAAGTAAAGGACTTTACAGTTTACAAAGCACTTACACGTGTATCGCTTTACTTATTCCTACTCCTTACCCAGTGAAATACATAATATTTTCTCTGTTTTACAGATGAGAGCACCGAGGCTCAGAGATGTTTAACTGACTTGCCAAAAGTGTTAAATGTGGGCAATGGATCCAGTTCTTTCGACTCTAGAAGATCTTAGGCTGTCTCCACACACCACTTGCTGCTGTAAGCACTGGCTATAACAGACAGTAGTTACTGAAGCTGAGCAAGGCTACTGCTAACAAGGGGAAACAACTACTGAGGTTAAAGCACACGGAAAGACGGCATTACTGATTTTGATTAAACTTTACCCACGTGGATTGATTTGTTCAAAATGAAAAATGGAGTCCTGACTACCCTTTTCACTTTTCATTTTGCAATTGGACATGTGGGACCACCCGTGAGAAAAACTTATTTGCCCTGGGAAAAGTCTGCTACAAAATATCCCCGCTGCCAGAACAGAAATTCTCCGGGCAGTAATTCACTCCTCTGTCTAAAAGAGTCATGTGAACATTACAGGAAGTCATGACCTGACATATCAGCATAAACGTAGTTTGGCCATGCTCCTTTGGGATGGCGGGCTGGCAGGGATTCCGTCAAGATACAGGACTCAGGTAGGTTGCTCTAAAAGGGAGGTGAGTATCGGTGAGGACCGTAAGGCTTTCTTTAGGAAGTTGGCCTGCTGTAGTGGAGATTTTTTAGTACAAGTAGGCAGCATGAGTCCTAGGTGGGGAGGGAGACATTGACAGGGCACTTAGGAAGGAGCACACTCATATCTGCATAAATTACCATGATGGCATTTATCCTAAGATTAACCTTAGACTCAGGGGCCCCAGAAAAGCAGGAGGTTAGAATGGAGAATCGAGTTCTCAGAGGAGACCCAATCTGGACAAAAAGTAATTTTCACAGATATTTTTTAGTAGTCTTATTTCACTTCTGACCTAACGAGAAAAGATCACTCAAGCCTTAGCTGCTACGATCAATATAAGTTTTCTCTTCTTTTTGTGACTGCGTTCTTTAGGAAGAACAATAACTAACGAATAGGGAAAAAGGATTTGTTACATAACAACAGAAGCAGCAGCAGCAGTAACAGCAACAACATATATAAGACTTCCTTTACAACAGACACTTCTCTAAAGCACTGTATATACATGCGCTCATTTAATCCTCTCAGTAACTCTCCAGGGCAGGCGTTATTAATATCTTCTCTTCACACATAAGAGAATGAAATTACAGAGAGGCTCAGTAAAAACCGCACAAGGTCACACAGCTAATAAACCATACAGCGAAATTTCAAACCCAGGCCGTCAGACTCCAGGGACTGGGCTCTTACCCACTAGGCTGTATCACCTCTGAGTTTTTTCCTATTAATTAAAAAATGTTTCCTATTAATACTAGTCCTGCTTAAATTTCAGCAAATCCAGCACAAGGCAGACTAACATTGTTTCCAGTACTCAAAGAGTAACTTTACCATCTTATTAATATGGAGACTGTTAAACATATCTAAAGTAGTGGACAGATATATCCAATACAAGAGAGAGAGCATAAAATAATTGAGAAAATGGGCGCCAATGGCAAAATAATATGCAGCCCCTCCCCTCAGAAAGAGACATATAGCCTAGAGTTAAGTATAATTATGGAGCAAATTTCAACTGTGAATATCAAGAAAGTTCAGATGTGAGGCAAGCAGTATGCTTATATGCTTACAAGGCAGTTTTAGGAGTAGGGAGTATTGTGTTTCCTGGAGAGCATTTTCAGATCTCACCATGCCTTCTTTTCTGAGCATCTAGCCTACTTCTGTCATAAGTCCCCTTTCTCAGCCTCCAGGGAAAACTAATGGGAAAGTGCAGTTAAACAGACATAATTCTGGTCTCTTCCTTCTCTTTCCCTTATTAGCTGCATAAGTTTAGACTCTTTAATCTCCTCGGCTTCACTAAATATTAAATAATAATACCTATCTGCTGGGTTATTTTGAATATTACATGGCATAATTTTTGTGAAATACTTTGAACATCATCTAGAACACAATAAGCCTTTAATAAGTAATAGCTAATGAAAGGATTTCTATTATAAGATAATCAGTGTGGGGAAGAAAGTGATAGAAACAGACTTTACAAAGTCATGGAACTTCGTTTGAGCCTTGAAGGATGGATAGGATTGAGAAAGGTGAAGGGAAGAGGAAGAGGGTATTCCAAGTGAGAAAAGCCTGGAAATGGCAAAAACGTGGCAAGGAGTTTGGATTACGAGCAGGTACAATGAACTACACGGCCTGACTGGAATAGACAATGACTGTTGAGAAGAAACAGGTAGAATATAGTCGATGCCCTTAAACTAAGTAGGATAAAGACCTTCTTTCAGCAAGCTACTGAGAACAGAAATTTATAAAGAAAATTAAAGGACAAAGGTGAGATTATTGATTAAATTTGTACCATCTCATTTGACAAGTAGAATGATCCATGGTGATCGAAAGTAGTAAGACAACCAGGGAAGAATATGAAAAGTTATGAAAGTCTTACTTTTATAAGATGAAAAATAAAGAAGGAAGATGCCAAGAATTAGTTACTACTACACATCTCTTTTTATTATCCAAACAAATGGTTATGATACTATTCCAAAACATCAGGGATAATAGATTCCACATATTCTCTTTCCTATGTCTATGGAATTATCTGTCGCTAAAAAAGAACTCATCAAATGATAACCTCGGGGCTCCCCTGGTGGCGCAGTGGTTGGGAGTCCGCCTGCCGATGCAGGGGACACGGGTTCGTGCCCCCGGTCTGGGAGGATCCCACATGCCGCGGAGCGGCTAGGACCGTGAGCCATGGCCGCTGAGCCTGCGCGTCCAGAGCCTGTGCTCCGCAACGGGAGAGGCCACAACAGTGAGAGGCCCGCGTACCGCAAAAAAATAAAATAATAAAAATTTAAAAAGATAACCTCCTTATCTTGAATATAACTGAGGAGTAAGCAATAAAACAAACAAAAAGACACAGGAAGAGTAAGTGACCAAACCTCCCCACAAAATTAATCATTACGGACACACCATCTCTAATCTTTGCTGAAAGCAATTAGTATGTGAATAATGATAAGGTCATTAGTTCCTCTTTACTGGTAATTTTTGCCTAATTCAAATAAGCTTAATAGGAAAAAAAAAGAAAAGTGATGTTCTGATTTCTAAGAACTTAAAAGGTCAGAAACAGAAGATCCAAAATGGAGAGAAGTAATCCTTAAGGGCTAAACTGACAGCGGCAAGAAGTGACACCTGACAGAACCAGAAAGGTGTAAAAGGAGCTGCAGGCACTCAGAGTTGACCAGGGTCACACAAGTGTGAAAACTAATAGCCCTACATATATTATTAGCCCTTGAAGGCATCACCTAACTTTAAAGCAAAGCAAAATAAGTAATGTTAATGATCCTGAACGAGCCAGAAAAAGGTAGATTTATGTTCAGTGAACTCTAAGAAGAAAGCAGTGTATGTAAAACTCTTTAGATGAACTTACCCAATGTAGTTATTCTGAAAAGGTGTTGATGCTTTAAAGAAGTTAAATAAAACAAACATGCAGAAGTAAAACTCCCTTAGCTTGGTTACCCAACATGATTTGTTAAACATTGGCTCTAAATACTTGAGGTTCTGGAGTACACACACACACACACACACACACACACACACACACACGCACACGGTCCATCATGAGAACAGAAATTGAGAGTAAATCTTTAGAAACGTTTATAGCAATCTAAAAATAAAAAGCATGGGCTTGCATTTTGTGTCTGGTTTTTGTAATTTTTAAAAGTAATTTATTGCGTGTTACAAAAGTATCAGTCTGTTATGGATTGGAAATTAAAACTAGGAAAACAAAACAGAATTATCCTTCCTAACGGATTTTTGAGAAGCACCCACACAAACGAACTGGACCCACAATCTTGACTTGCTAAGAATTCTAATCTAACCACCAGAGGTTCCTAACTCGCACAGGAAATGCAGTTGGATACAGATTCACAGTGTGTGACTCCTTTTTTCTCTTCTATATGTGGCCATTGCATTTCTTTTAAAAGCAGGAGAGTTGTCATCCCGAGATAAACAAGAGTTAATTTGAGGACTGCCGTTTGGCTTGGAGCCTGGTTGCTCTAGGTAGATAAGGAGTGTGTTTTCAGGTCCACTGCATCGCAATGCATCTTAAACGAGCAGCTATGGATTTAGGAGTCCACAGGCTTTGCTCTAAAAATGGCTGTTATTAAGGTTCTCAGAGACTATTATCCTGCAGGGTTTGTTGTCTTTGCTTTCATATCTTGTTCAAAAATTCTCACATTTAAGCACCACAACAGTGGAGAGAAGGGATATGTTCTCCTGCCTCGGTACATTCCCAGGTGCAAAGCTTTATTTCAAAATCTAATCTTTAAAAATACCCGGCCTAGAGTGGATTACCCCAGAGGAAACGGAGCAAACTCCCATCTGTCAGACTGCCTTAAGCAATCCCAAACTCCCGTGACACGTGATGCTTTCTCTTCTTGTCTGACCCTCTTGTTTACTCTATTCTGAAAATTACTTTTTTTAAATTGAAGAGCTCATTTCAGATATACTAGGTTGGATAAGGGACGTATCTTTTCGCTTCTGCATCTTGTTTTTCCTCGTTTCTTTTTATTCTGTCACAGTGCAAAAGAGTCTGCATACTTATTTATCACACAAACATGCATTAGGTAGCTATTTTAACTCCAAGATTTCAATAGGAGCTGTGGGAGTACATACGTTGTGAGAAAGGTGTAGTCCCAGGCCTTAATTCCTCCCTTCACTCTTCCCTCCCTTCTTCTCTTTCCTTCCTCCCTCCCCCTAATATTTAATATATTAGCACCCAGGTCTGCAGTGGTGATAAAACCCCAAACCGCTGCCTTTTTGATGTTCACAGCATAAAAGGATAAAAGGAGAAATAAGATCAACAGGGGAGAAATAGGACGAACAGGGGAGAAATACGGTAAACAGATAAACAAGTATTCAGTAACGTAAGAAAATGCTCTGGAGGTAACAAATAGGGGGGCTACGATAAGAGTAACGGTGTACATATGGTGGTGATGGGTGCTCTTCGGTTATGGTGGTCAAGGAACATCTATGAGAGAAGGTTCAGCGTCAGCTGAGACTTGAAAGATGAGAAGACACCAGTTATAGGAAAACCCAAGGGCACAGAAGTCCTCCCAAGTAAGAGGGCAGACCTTTGCATCAGCTCTGTGATAGGAAAGATCTTGGCTAAAACTTCCCGAGAAAGAAATGTGGCTGGAGATGAGGTAAGAGAGGCTTCAGATAACGTGGGGCCTTGAAGTCCCGTGGTAAGGAGTCTGAATTTTATTTCAAGTGCAATGGAAAACAATAGAAGCTTTTAAAGCTGGGTAGTGACATGTTATCATTCAGGCTTTAAATGAATCACTACATTGCTATGTGGAGATTAACGAAGGCAGGAGAGGAAACAAAAAGACCAGTGAGAGGCCAGGGCCTCTAATCCAGGCAAGAGATAAAGGTGGCCTGGACTCGGGTGACTGCAGAAGGAGAGAAGTGGACTGATGTGAGATATAATTTGGATGTTGGATTTCTTACACATACTAATGGACTGGATGATGAGAATAAAGGAAAGGGATATCTCAATGGTAACTCCAAATTCTTGACTTGAACAACAGATGGTAGTGTCATTTACTGAAATGGTGAAAGCCGTGGGAAAAGTCAGTTTTGTGTTCTAGTCACATGTCATGCTTTGAAGGGGCTGTGAGTCATTCAAGTGGAGGTTTCAAATACACATGTGAAACTCAGAGCGGGGGTCTGGGCTGACTCTAAGAATCTGGGATCATTTGGCTTACTGATACTAAGACCATAGGAATGGGTAAGCATACTTAGGGAGAAAGGAGAGAGAGAGAAGAAAAAGGGCCCTTGGACCACGTCCTGAGGACTGCCAACATTCAGAGATTAGGTAGGGGTAGACCACCTAGCAAAGGAGACAGAAAAGGAGGAGCCAAAGAAGTAGGAGAAAAACGAAGAAATTATGGTGTCATAGCAACCAAGACAGGAGGGAGGGTTTCTAAAAGAAAGGGGCAGGCAACAGTGTCAAACACTGTTAAGAGATTGGCTACATTCGAACAGAACATTGTCTACTGGATTCGACAACAAGGAAGGTCACTGGTCACCTTGATATGAACAGTTTCAGAGGAGAGGAAGAAATAGATGTAAGAGTAAGAAGACTTAAGGAGGTTAACTGAACACACAGAACTATTGAAAAGTTTTACCGAGTTTAGATGAAAAAAAAGATAGCACCTGAAGGGGGATGAAGGATCAAAGGGAGGGTTTGGGGGATGATTTTTTAATGTTTGTTTTATGTTTAGAGTTTATACTCTACGTGGGGAATCTGATTTGAAGCAGTTGAGGAAGAGTTACAAAGGTCCACATAACTAAAGAGTACATGAAGACATGGGTATGTCTTAAAGCCTGGAGTGGATGGGGGTAATTAGCATAGATTGCGACAAAGTATTGCACAGTGCAAAGGGCCCAGTCTTTAGTGTCATAAGATCCCTTAAGATTCTAAAGTTCCTCCCGTGGCTAGTTTTGTGATTTGGCACAAATTATAAAATACTTCAAAGCCTGTGTTTTTCCAACCATAAATAGGGCTAATAATATCTACCTTATAAGGTTTAGGCAAAGATTAGATGAAGTGTGATGTGGGTAGAGCATCTAAATGCTAACTTAATGCCTGATCTATTGAGAGCTTTCATTAAAACTGTATCCCTCCGGACCCCTCTCCCCTTCCTCCACGACTCCAAGCTTGATAGCCAAGAAGACGTGGGGCCATTTCAAGGAAAATGAATACCAGATGCACAGGGATGAGAGCCAGAAACGTAGGCAGGATCTAAGAGGTAGTGGTGCTGTGAAGGGTCAACAACTGGGTTTAAAGGGTACAGAGTGGACAGTGAGAGATTCGAAAGCAGCCTGGAGATTATATGTGATCCTATAATGATAAGATCCCACTGCAGGTCCCAGTGCAGGCATGACATAGTCAAAAAAGGATTTGAAAATGATTATTTAGGGGGCAGTTTTCAGGGTAAATGGCAGCAGGGAGAGAATGGAAACAGGAAGTTTGGCTGACAGGCAGCCCCAGCCATTCATGAACCAAAAGAGCAGTGGCTCCAGAAACAGAGAGGACGTAAGGAGAGGGATGCTATGCTCCTGGAGCGCTCATGAATTACAGAAATAGCTGCATGTGTGACTCAGTTTCATCTTTCTCTTGCTCTACCTTTGGAAGGTAGAATTCGGCCAAGTGATAACTACTCACGAAAGCATTTTAAAGATAAAAATGTTATTTTAAGTTCCATAAGGAGCAAGACAAACATTATATATGCTGTGTTTCAAACACACATATGCACACACTCACCTCTTGGTGCCAAGTAAAGTACAATGACAAGGCTAAGGCACTGATACCAAAGCTGCATATAGGATCAGGACACTCCTACCTAAAATATATCCTATTAGGCATTCCCCAAATATGCAGGAGTAAGTTTTAAAGGACACAAAATACTGGAAAAGGGTAGGTAGAATAATACTGCGTTGGATGTTTTTAAAGTTAAGATGCCACGGACCCAGTGGGGAACTAATGTCTGTATTCATTTGGCTTAGTATTTGAGTTACAAAAAAGAATGGCATACCTTCATAATGTTGGTGACAGGAAATAAAATCAGTCCTTAGACAGGCTGAGTTTTCTTTTTTTACTAATATATCTAAAACTCATTTAAAAGACTCATACTGTGTTGCAATACTTTTTCAGATATTGTTATACTGCTTCATTGCTCATAACTGGGTGAGCATTTCCTACATGAGACATCTTTCAGGAGATCATTGCCAATGGTCATCTTGAAAGGTCTTTATACGTAAATTCTAGATTGCACATTTAATTCATAGAGACAACCACATACGAAATGTTGAGGGTACTTTCCATTTTGTATGATGTATTACGTGCAGGAATCAGCCTGTTTGAAGATAACTATCCTTATCTGAGAAAGACCAGATGGGCCTTTTCGACACTGCAACATTTATTATTGCAGAGCCATGATGGTGTGGGGGGGGTGAGGGTGGAGTAGAGGGACGAAATGGGGCAGGAAACTAATACTTAACACCTCTTATAAATCCTTTACATCAACTCTACAAAGTAGGCTTTCTCAGCCCCCAACTGAGGAAACTATAATTTGGAGAGATGAAATAACTTGTCCAAATCCCACAGCTCTCATGTGGCAGAAGCAGGATTACAGTACAGAGCTGTCTGAATTTATGTTCTTTTTTTTTTTACTGCCCCCCCATTCCTCCCCTACCTTTCAGATAGAAAGCAAGTGAATTCTGACTTGGGCTACAGGTAATGCAATACAATAATTAACTCATTAAGGCATATGTGAGCTCTTTGGATTGAGAGACATATTGCAATGCTCTGAGTAGAATAGCTAGGCAATGGAATTATTCTCCAGCTAGGTATTAACTTATTCATTCCTCCTCAGTCAACTCAGAACTAATACCTTTCATCATTTTGAAGGGCTCTAAACAAACAGAATACATTCTTATTCTTAAAATAGGCAACTATCTTCCCATGAACCAACACATCTGGTTATATTTATTTATACAATTTGTCTGTGTTAGGTATAGAGTTAAAAGTTAGAAAAGCTCTTATTTCCTGAATCTCTTTGTCACAGAGCTTTTTTTTCCTCTAGAGAAACACTGTAGTTCAAGATTGTGCATTAGAAATAAGCAATTAGTTGATGTCAAGTCTCATCTTATCTCAACAGCAATCTGTAAGAAGGCAAGAATATATGGCAAAGTGCCACAATTATTTTTGATAATACACTAGAAATCATAAGAGCCATGTAGCTAATTTCCTCTGGCTTGTTTTAATTACAGATGCTGTAAATGCAGAACAACTTTATTCTATCTCCCACTCCCCCCAAAATCCTCATAATATCCTGCCACAACCACAAAACAACCCGGCACTGAGGTAATTGTTTAGAAAAGGTTAATGATGTAATAAATCTAAGACATTTCTATATTTTCTTTCACTTTAAATAGGAGGACAATTTCCAAGTAATTTAAAAACACACATTGGACACAACTGTATTCATTTATGGGTACCCAGCCTAAAGCTTAGAAATATTACCTTTAAAATGAATTATAGGTATCCATAAAGTTTGAATGTTAAAGAAGGTTCTAGAATCAGGATGTTAACTCAAGTCCTGCTGACATAATTGGGTCTGATTCCCTGGTGTTCTTTGGTGAGTTAATTTCTATCTACTACCAAGTAGACCAAATTACTTCTTTTGGGGAGTATAATGGTTCTTCTGTGCCTAGGGAGTTACTTCACCCTATTTAGCTTTCTTCTCTCATGGAATAGAGTGGATAGTGATGGGAGAGAACAATTACTCCTTTTTTAGTCTGTAAGGGAAAGGAAAAAGAAAGGGTTAAGTAAGTGGACATTAATACAAAGGTAGGTAACACAGGCATATCTGCCAAAGGAAACACGACATAGATGAGAAAACTAAATTTAAAGAAGTATCTGGTAAAATATCTTGGATACTTTTTCATTCCTGGAACCTTCTCTGCTGAGCCCAGAAACTCATCCATGAGTTTTCTATTATATACCTACTAATCCTTCCCAAAGCATTCAGTTCAGAACTGAACATCTTACTGAAGCAATCCCAGGGCATTCTAGGCCTTCGTCCATGAGACGATGCTTCTTTCATCTGAGAACATGTGGATTTTAAAAAGCTATCATTTCACCATAGAAGACATACAGGTGGCCAAGAGGCACATGAAAAGATGTTCAACATGATTAATTATTAGAGAAATACAAATCAAAAATACAATGAGGTATCACCTCACACCAGTCAGGATGGCCATCATCAAAAAATCTACAAACAATAAATGCTGGAGAGGGTGTGGAGAAAAGGGAACACTCTTGCACTGTTGGTGGGACTGTAAATTGATACAGCCACTATGGAGAACAGTATGGAGGTTCCTTAAAAAACTACAAATAGAACTACCATACGACCCAGCAATCCCACTACTTGGCATACACCCTGAGAAAACCATAATTCAAAAAGAGTCATGTACCAAAATGTTCACTGCAGCTCTATTTACAATAGCCAGGACATGGAAACAACCTAAGTGTCCATCGACAGGTGAGTGGATGAAGAAGATGTGGCACATATATACAATGGAATATTACTCAGCCATAAAAAGAAACGAAACTGAGCTATTTGTAGTGAGGTGGATGGACCAAGAGTGTGTCATACAGCGTGAAGTAAGCCAGAAAGAGAAAAACAAATATTGTATATTAACGCATATATGTGGAATCTAGAAAAATGGTACAGATGAACCTATCTGCATGGCAGGAATAGAGATGTAGATGTAGAGAACGGACCTGTGGACACAGTGGGGAAGGGGAGGGTAGGATGAACTGGGAGATTAGGTTTGACATAAATACACTACAATGTGTCAAATAGATAGCTAGTGGGAACCTGCTGTATAGCAAAGGGAGCTCAGCTCGGTGCTCTGTGACGACCTAGATGGGCGGGACAGAGGGGTGGGATGGAGGTCCAAGAGGGAGGGGATATAGGTATATATATAGCTGATTCACTTAATTGTACAGCAGAAACTAACAACATTGTAAAGCAATTTTACTCCAATAAAAAACAATTAAAAATTAAAAAATAAAATATACCACCAAGAAAAAATTAAATTAAACTAAATTAAAAACTATCACCAGAAGAGTAAGGTACGGGAAGGCTTAGGTCTTTCTATGCCCATAAGATAAACGATATAAGTTTTCATAAAGAACTAGAACAGAGAAAAGGATGTCCTTGCAGATTTATTTTACAGAGTAAGAATTTTTACATGGGAGCTATATGGTAATATCTGTTACAGAACAGTTGAAATCTGCCTCAGAGTGCTCTGAGGCAAGAAAGGAAACTTTTCACTGGGATTTCATCATTGTCACTGATCTTGATTACAAATGTAGAAGTCTAGTTACCCCAAAAAAGAGAAGTGGTAAACAGGTCATGTCCGTAGTGCTTTACCATGGACAAATGTTTTTCGTCCACTCTTCTCAGAAAGGGGCAGAGGAACTGCATAGTTTTAGTGAATCTCTGCTCAAATTTCTGATATAGTTTAGAGTTTAACAGAAAAACAAAACAAAACAACCTCACCAACAGGGGACTGAGAAGGCAATGGGGGTAATGTGTAACAATTAATGTTATCTTGAGTAGAAAATAAAGAGACTTGCTGAACAAGCCTTCTGCTTGGTTCTGTCAGAGTCCTGTTCCTTTCTGGCTATCTGATTATTCCCTCTTGTGGACTGGCAGAAAGATAGGGGTCTCTCCTAAACTATATACCTGAAAACACTCATAAAACCATAAGATATAAGTTTCTTCTTTCAAGGGGTCCACAGTCTCCTGAAAAAGTCTTAAACAAACACACAACCCACGGAATACTGTCAAAGCAGACAGAGTCCTATGAGAACACAGAGCAATTAGCCTTACTGCCAAGATTAGCAGATGCCATCACACAAATGACGTAGGGTCTTGAGGGATGAGTAGGAGCTGACCAGGAGAGACGTAGGAAAATAAAATTTGACGTAGAGGGAAAAGCATGAGTAAAGCTCAAGATAAGAATACAAGTCAGAGCTGAGTAACTCTGTGGACAGAGGGGAAGGTCCATGGGAGGCAGGAGAGAGAGGTCTGTTTTCTCTATGTCATCCACATATGTCTGTGAATATGAGTTTTCATCACGTATTGGTGTTCTGTCTAGCAGAGTGGCCCTCAAACTTGAGCGAGCTTGAGAAACACCTGGGGGGCTTATTAAAACACAGGATGGATAGCCTCATCTGCCAGAGGGCAGGCAGCAGAAGCAAGAAGAACTATAATCCTGCAGCCTGTGGAACAAAAACCACATTCACAGAAAGACAGACAAGATGAAAAGGCAGAGGGCTATGCACCAGATGAAGGAACAAGATAAAACCCAAGAAAAACAACTAAATGAAGCGAAGATAGGCAACCTTCCAGAAAAAGAATTCAGAATAATGATAGTGAAGATGATCCAAGACCTCGGAAAAAGAATGGAGGCAAAGATCGAGAAGATGCAAGAAATGTTTAACAAACACCTAGGAGAATTAAAGAACAAACAAACAGAGATGAACAATACAATAACTGAAATGAAAACGACACTAGAAGGAATCAGTAGCAGAACAACTGAGGCAGAAGAACAGATAAGTGACCTGGAAGACAGAATGGTGGAATTCACTGCTGGGGAACAGACTAAAGAAAAAAGAATGAAAAGAAATGAAGACAGCCTAAGAGACCTCTGGGACAACATTAAACGACATTTGCATTATAGGGGTCCCAGAAGGAGAAGAGAGAGAGAAAGGACCCAAGAAAATATTTGAAGAGATTATAGTCAAAAACTTCCCTAACATAGGAAAGGAAACAGCCACCCAAGCCCAGGAAGCACAGCGAGTCCCATACAGGATAAGCACGAGGAGAAACACACCAAAACACATAGTAATCAAATTGGCAAAAATTAAAGACAAAGAAAAATTACTGAAAGCAGCAAAGGAAAAATGACAAATAACATACAAGGGAACTCCCATAAGGTTAACAGCTGATTTCTCAGCAGAAACTCTACAAGCCAGAAGGGAGCGGCATGATATACTTAAAGGGATGAAAGGGAAGAAACTACAACCAAGATTACTCTCCATGGCAAGAATCTCATTCAGTTTCGATGGAGAAATCAAAAGCTTTACAGACAAGCAAAAGCTAAGAGAATTCAGCACCACCAAACCAGTTCTACAACAAATGCTAAAGGAACTTCTCTAAGTGGGAAACACAAGAGAGGAAAAGGACCTACAAAAACAAACCCAAAACAATAAAGAAAATGGTCATAGGAACATACATATGGATAATTACCTTAAATGTGAATGGATTAAATGCTCCAACCAAAAGACACAGGCTTGCTGAATGGACACAAAAACCAGACCCATATATATGCTGTCTACAAGAGACCCACTTCAGACCTACGGACACATACAAACTGAAAGCGAGGGGATGGAAAAAGATATTCCATGCAAACGGAAATCAAAAGAAAGCTGAAAGACGAGCTTCAAGATGGCGGAAGAGTAAGAAACGGCGATCACCTTCCTCCCCACAAATACATCAGAAATACATCTACATGTGGAACAACTCCTACAGAACACCTACTGAATGCTGGCAGAAGACCTCAGACCTCCCAAAAGGCAAGAAACTCCCCACGTACCTGGGTAGGGCGAAAGAAAAAAGAATAAACAGAGACAAAAGAATAGGGACGGGACCTGCACCAGTGAGAGGGAGCTGTGAAGGAGGAAAGGTTTCCACACACTAGGAAGCCCCTTCGCAGATGGAGACTGCGGGTGGCGGACGGGGAAGCTTCAGAGCCACGGAGGAGAGCTCAGCAACAGGGGTGCAGAGGGCAAAGTGGAGAGATTCCCTCACAGAGGATCGGTGCCGACCTACCAGCACTCGCCAGCCCGAGAGGCTTGCCTGCTCACCCGCTGGGGCAGGCAGGGGCTGGGAGCTGAGTCTCGGGCTTCCGTCAGATCGCAGGGAGAGGACTGGGGTTGGCGGCGTGAACACAGCCTGCAGGGGGTTGGTGCACCACGGCTAGCCGGAAGGGAGTCCAGGGGAAAGTCTGGACCTTCCGAAGAGGCAAGAGACTTTTTCTTCCCTCTTTGTTTCCTGGTGCGCGAGGAGAGGGGATTAAGAGCGCAGCCTAAACGAGCTCCAGAGACGGGCACGAGCGCGGCTATCAGCGTGGACCCCAGAGACGGGCATGAGACGCTAAGGCTGCTGCTGCCGCCACCAAGTCTGTGTGCAAGCACAGCTCACTCTCCACACCTCCCCTCCCGGGAGCCTGTGCAGCCCACCACTGCCAGGGTCCCGGGATCCAGGGACAACTTCCCGAGGAGAACGCACGGCGCACCTCAGGCAGCTGCAACGTCAAGTCGGCCTCTGCCGCCGCAGGCTCGCCCTGCACTCCGTACCCCTCCCTCCCCCCGGCCTGAGGGAGTCCGAGCCCCGAATCAGCTGCTCCTTTAACCCTGCCATGTCTGAGCGAAGAACAGATGCCCTCAGGTGACCTACAGGCAGAGGCGGGTCCAAATCCAAAGCTGAACCCTGGGAGCTGTGCCAACAAAGAAGAAAACGGAAAATTTCTCCCAGCAGCCTCAGGAGCAGCGGATTAAGTCTCCACAATCAACATGATGCACCTGCATCTGTGGAATACATGAATAGACAAAGAATCATCCCAAATTGAGGAGGGGGACTTTGGGAGCAACGATATATATTTTCTTTTTTCCTCTTTTTCCGTGGGGAGGACAGGCTCTTGGTGCTCCAGCCAGGCGTCAGGGCTGTGCCTCTGAGGTGGGAGAGCCAAGTTCAGGACACTGGTCCACAAGAGACCTCCCAGCTCCACGGTATATCAAATGGGGAAAATCTCCCAGAGACCTCCATCTCACCACCAACACCCAGCTTCACTCAACGACCAGCAAGCTATAGTGCTGGACACCCCATGCCAAACAACTAGTAAGACAGGAACACAATCCCACCCATTAGCAGAGAGGCTGCCTAAAATCATAACAAGGCCACAGACACCCCAAAAGACACCCCCACACGTGGACCTGCCCACCAGAAAGACAAGATCCAGCCTCATCCACCAGAACACAGGCACTAGTCTCCTCCACCAGGAAGCCTACACAACCCACTGAACCAACCTTAGCCACTGGGGACAGACACCAAAAAGAACGAGAACTATGAACCTGCAGCCTGCGGAAAGGAGACCCCAAGCACAGTAAGTTAAGCAAGATGAGAAGACAGAGAAACACACAGCAGATGAAGGAGCAAGGCAAAAACCCAACAGCCCTAACAACTGAAGAGGAAATAGGCAGTTTACCTGAAAAAGAGTTCAGAATAATGATAGTAAAGATGATCCAAAATCTTGAAAATAGAATGGAGAAAATAAAAGAAACGATAAACAAGGACCTAGAAGAACTAAAGAGCAAAGAAACAGAGATGAACAGCACAATAAATGAAATTAAAAATTCTCTAGAAGGGAT
>NW_020174920.1:990105-1025586 GCF_003031525.2 Neophocaena asiaeorientalis asiaeorientalis | reverse complement strand
AGATCACTGAAGAAATCAAAGAGGAAATCAAAAAATACCTAGAAACAAATGACAGTGAAAACACAACGACCCAAAACCTATGGGATGCAGCAAAAGCAGTTCTAAGAGGCAAGGTTATAGCTATACAAGCCTACCTTAAGAAACAAGAAACATCTCAAATAAACAACCTAACCTTACACCTAAAGCAATTAGAGAAAGAAGAACAAAAAAACCCCAAAGTTAGCAGAAGGAAAGAAATCATAAAGATCAGATCAGAAATAAATGAAAAAGAAATGAAGGAAACGATAGCAAAGATGAATAAAACTAAAAGCTGGTTCTTTGAGAAGATAAACAAAATTCATAAGCCATTAGCCAGACTTATCAAGAAAAAAAGGGAGATGACTCAAATCAATAGAATTAGAAATGAAAAAGGAGAAGTGACAACTGACACTGCAGAAATATAAAACATCATGAGAGATTACTACAAGCAACTCTATGCCAATAAAATGGACAACCTGGAAGAAAAGGACAAATTCTTAGAAATGCACAACCTGCCGAGACTGAACCAGGAAGAAACAGAAAATATGAACAGACCAATCACAAGCACTGAAATTGAAACTGTGATTAAAAATCTTCCAACAAACAAAAGCCCAGGATCAGATGGCTTCACAGGCGAATTCTATCAGACATTTAGAGAAGAGCTAACACCTATCCTTCTCAAACTCTTCCAAAATCCCAGGATCAGATGGCTTCACAGGCGAATTCTATCAGACATTTAGAGAAGAGCTAACACCTATCCTTCTCAAACTCTTCCAAAATATAGCAGAGGAGGGAACACTCCCAAACTCATTCTATGAGGCCACCATCACCCTGATAACAAGACCAGACAAGATATCACACAGAAAGAAAACTACAGGCCAATATCACTGATGAATACAGATGCAAAAATCCTCAACAAAACACTAGGAAACAGAATCCAACAGCACATTAAAAGGATCATACACCATGATCAAGTGGGGTTTATCCCAGGAATGCAAGGATACTTCAACATATGCAAATCAAACGTGATACACCATATTAACAAACTGAAGGAGATAAACCAGATGATCATCTCAGTAGATGCAGAGAAGGCTTTTGACAAAATTCAACACCTATTTATGATAAAAACCCTCCAGAAAGTAGGTATAGAGGCAACTTTCCTCAACAAAATAAAGGCCATATAAGACAAACCCACAGCCAACATCATCCTCAATGGTGAAAAACTGAAATCACTTCCACTAAGATCAGGAACAAGACAAGGCTACCCATTCTCACCACTATTATTCAACACAGTTTTGGAAGTTTTAGAACAGCAATCAGAGGAAAAGAAGAAATAAATGGAATCCAAATTGGAAAAGAAGAAGTAAAGCTGTCATTGCTTGCAGATGACATGATACCATACATAGAGAATCCTAAAGATGCTACCAGAAAACGACTAGAGCTAATCAACGAATTCAGTAAAGTAGCAGGATACAAAATCAATGCACAGAAATCTCTTGCATTCCTATACACTAATGATGAGAATTCTGAAAGTGAAATTAAGAAAACACTCCCATTTACCATTGCAACAAAAAGAATAAAATATCTAGGAATAAACCTACCTAAGGAGACAAAAGACCTGTATGCAGAAAATTATAAGACACTGATGAAAGAAATTAAAGATGATACAAATAGATGGACAGATACACCATGTTTTTGGATTGGAAGAATTAACATTGTGAAAGTAACTCTACTACCCCAATCTACAAATTCTATGCAATCCTTATCAAACTACCACTGGCATGTTTCAGAGAACTAGAACAAAAAATGACACAATTTGTATGGAAACACAAAAGACCCCAAATAGCCAAAGCAATCTTGAGAAAGAAAAACGGAGCTGGAGGAATCAGGCTCCCTGACTTCAGACTATACTACAAAGCTACAATAATCAAGACAGTATGGTACTGGCACAAAAACAGAAAGATAGATCAATGGAACAGGATAGAAAGCCCAGAGATAAACCCACGCACATACGGTCACCTTGTCTTTGACAAAGGAGGCAAGAGTATACAGTGGAGAAGAGACAGCCTCTTCAATAAGTGTGCTGGGAAAACTGTACAACTACATGTAAAAGAATGAAATTAGAACACTTCCTAACACCATACACAAAAATAAACTCAAAATGGACTAAAGACCTAAATGTAAGGCCTGGCACCATCAAACTCTTACAGGAAAACATAGGCAGAATACTCTACGACATAAATCACAGCAAGATCCTTTTATACCCACCTCCTAGAGAAATGGAAATAAAAACAAACAAGTGAGACCCAATGAAACTTCAAAGCCTCTGCACAGCAAAGGAAACCATAAACAAGATGAAAAGACAACCCTCAGAATGGGAGAAAGTATTTGGAAATGAATCAACCAACAAAGGATTAATCCCTAAAATATATAAACAGCTCATGCAGCTCAATATTAAAAAAAAAAACCAATCCAAAAATGGGCAGAAGACCTAAATAGACATTTCTCCAAAGAAGACATACAGATGGCCAAGAAGCACATGAAAAGCTGCTCAACATCACTAATTATTAGAGAAATGCAAATCAAAACTACAATGAGGTATCACCTCACACCAGTTAGAACGGGGATCATCAGAAAATCTACAAACAAGAAATGCTGGAGAGAGTGTGGAGAAAAGGGAACACTCTTGCACTGCTGGTGGGAATGTAAATTGATACAGCCACTATGGAAAAGAGTATGGAGGTTCCTTAAAAATCTAAAAATAGAATTACCATATGATCCAAGAATCCCACTACTGGGCATATACCTAGAGAAAACCATAAGACACATGCACCCCAATGTTCACTGCAGCACTATTTACAATAGCCAGGTCATGGAAGCAACCTAAATGCCCATCGACAGATGAATGGATAAAGAAGATGTGGTACATATATACAATGGAATATTAGCCATAGCAAGGAACGAAATTGGGTCACTTGCTGAGACGTGGATGGATCTAGAGACTGTCATACAGAGTGAAGTAAGTCAGAAAGAGAAAACAAATATCGTATATTAACGCATATATGTGGAACCTAGAAAAATGGTGCAGATGAACCGGTTTGCAGGGCAGAAATTGAGACACAGATGTGGAGAACAAACATGGACACCAAGGGGGATAGCGGCAGGGTGGTGGTGGTGGTGGTGTGATGAATTGGGCAATTGGGATTGACATGTATACACTGATGTGTATAAAATGGATGACGAGTAAGAACCTGCTGTAAAAATGAATAAAATTAAATTAAAAAAACAAACAAACAGAAAAACACAGGCTACTGGGTCCCAACCCTGGAGTTCATGATTCTGTAGGTCTGGAGGGGCGTTCAAGAAGTTGCATTCTAACAACTTCCCTGGTGATACTGACACTTCTACTCTAGGGATCACCCTTTGAGAATTAACCAGTGGTCCAGCATAATGGTCCTTAATCTCCTGGAGGTCATGAATGCCTTTGTGAAAATGATGGATCCTCTCCTGAGAAACCTGCACAAATATTCATAAACACAAAATATGATAACTTCATGGGCTTCTGAGACCCCCTAAGAGGGACTGGAGAGCAGCAGCCTACCTCCACCTCCAAGAAATACAATGAATTAATGAAGACAACAAATCTTTCAAGTACCATTATAATAGAAAACTCTCAGGAAAAAGAACACATCAAAAATGTCACTAAAGGGCTTCCCTGGTGGCCCAGTGGTTAAGAATCCGCCTGCCAATGCAGGGGACACGGGTTCGAGCCCTGGTCCGGGAAGATCCCACATGCCGTGGAGCAACTAAGCCCGTGTGCCACAACTACTGAGCCTGCGCTCTAGAGCCCGTGCTCTGCAACGAGAGAAGCCACTGCAATGAGAAGCCCGCGCACCACAACAAAGAGTAGCCCCGCTCGCCGTGAGGGACTGGAGAGCAGCAGCCTACCTCCACCTCCAAGAAATACAATGAATTAATGAAGACAACAAATCTTTCAAGTACCATTATAATAGAAAACTCTCAGGAAAAAGAACACATCAAAAATGTCACTAAAGGGCTTCCCTGGTGCCCCAGTGGTTAAGAACCCGCCTGCCAATGCAGGGGACACGGGTTCGAGCCCTGGTCCGGGAAGATCCCACATGCCGTGGAGCAACTAAGCCCGTGTGCCACAACTACTGAGCCTGCGCTCTAGAGCCCGTGCTCTGCAACGAGAGAAGCCACTGCAATGAGAAGCCCGCGCACCACAACAAAGAGTAGCCCCGCTCGCCGCAGCTAGAGAAAGCCCGCGCGCAGTAACGAAGACCCAACGCTCCCAAAAATCAACAAATAAAATAAATAAATGTATTTCTTAAAAAGTCACTAAAGGGACTTCCCTGGTGGCACAGTGGTTGAGAATCTGCCTGCCAATGCAGAGGACGCGGGTTCGAGCCCAGGTCTGGGAAGATTCCACATGCCGCAGAGCAACTGGGCCTGTGTGCCACAACTACTGAGCCTGTGTACCACAACTACTGAAGCCCGTGTGCCTAGAGTCTGTGCTCCGCAGCAAGAGAAGCCACCGCAATGAGAAGCCCACGCACTGCAGTGAGGAGCCCCCATTCACCACAACTAGAGAAAGCCTGTGCACAGCAACGAAGACCCAACGCAGCCATAAATAAATAAATTTATTTTTAAAAAAAAGTCACTAAAATGTGATTTTTGCTTACTTATGCATCTTGGAATTAGTCATAGTGATCCCAGGCACAAAGTGACTAGATGTGGGGAAGGGGGCACACCAAAAGGCAGCCCTTGAGGGCTAGAAGGAAGTTCCTGTCACTCTAACCACATTCAAGTAATCTGGCCCTTTCCCATTTTGCCCTGCCATCCGCTTGGGAAATAAATATCAAATAAAAGAGGGGTTGGTGGGGAACATGACGGAAAAGGTGGGTGGGGCATTCAGCCAGGGACCTGGGGAAAGACACGGAAGTTGGTACCTCTGGGAAAGCGTAGCTATGGCTCTAGGATCTCTGTACCTCAGTGAACCAGTTCAAGATTGAAACAAGAGATAATTAAGAATATGCTTAAAAGGAAACCAAATCGGTTGTGCTACAAAATGATACGACACAATCCCTGTTGGAGTGAAGGAACATTTTGACTTCACGCTTTACCTAAGAATCTTCCTCACATGCCTTCCGTAACCCAGCAGCGTGGATGTTTTTAAATGACCCTGAAAAGAAAGCAGACGTGTTCTTTATTTCATGCAAGGAAAGCCATCGTTCCTTTAAAGAACCTCAGGCCTGCTCTGCCTACATACATGAAGTCAGGAACATGAGGCAAATATTGTATTATTCATCTTGGAAACTATAAATTCAAGTGATGGCTCTGAGGCTGGGAAACAAAGGCCCGCTGAGCCGGAAAGCAGAACTCTGCCTTCAGCTTCTCGAAGAAGTGATAGCGCTACAGGCAAATCTCCCTGTAATCGTCTGGGGGAAATACACCTCTGAGTCGAAGAAGATTTTCTGCTCCTGCACAGGACTGTTTTGCCTAAAGCCAGGAAAACTCTGTCTGATGATAACGTTTTAGCTGCTGATTCGTCACCTCTGTCTTCGAGTCCTCTCAGCAAACTTTTATTGGGTCTCATCATGGGCACATTTACAGAGCAATTTCCATGATGATAAAAATCTCTTCAAATGAGATTTAAAATGTAATTAAAGGGCAGATCTGACGTGGTAAAGGAGTTGTTGTGCAGTGGCCATACATCATCATGCCACAGACTGCTCATTCAGCTAGCCTATGGCACGACCCCAATTTTCCTCTGGTAAGATTACAAGTCCTTGTTTCATGCTAATGGCTTGATTAGGGAAAACTAAAAAAATAAAAGAAGAAGAAAGATAATACAGCCTCTCTGTTGGAGAGACTAGTCCATGAATATGAGTTAGATTTATGTACCCTCCTCCATTCATTCTGCATCTTAGACTTCAGAGGCTGCAAGAAACTCCTCGGATACAGCAGAGGCGAACACTGACAAACTGACAGGTGAAAGCTGGAAGGATCTGCTTGCCTTGAGAAGTGGATCTCCATAAATCCTAGGGCCCGTTCTCATGGTTTTAAGGGCAATCGCTTGAAAGGTGGAAACTACAGGTTATAGCGCCCTGAATGGATGAATGCTTGCTTCTGGAAAACTGTGTGGAGCCTGAGAAAGCAAGAGAATATTCCTCGAGCAGTCCATTTTTGAAACCTCAAAACTAACTGAGATTATTCTTCGCTATAAAATCAATATGATTTTAAGCTTTGGAATTTCCCAAACCCCCAAATATCTGGCCTACCCAGATCCACAATCATAAGTACCCTCAATCATGGTATTTACCAAATGATATGAAATGATTTTTTACTGGGCTACTGGTTTATATTCTGACAGCCAATCATATAACATGATATGGAAATCATATTTTTTTAACACGCAGGGCAAAACAAAACTTTCAAAAGATCAGATTTCAGATCTAAGATCACAGTTAAATAATAGGTTGCAGGCACTCAGAAGAGGATTTGGGCCTTTTAAACACCGTATGTTCATTACCTTCTCTTTTCAACATACCACGATATTCACAAGAAAAAAAATGCCATATAATGCCTGAGTTATACAGAGCGCTGAGAGTTTCACTAATTTTTTCCTGTGCTCCTCTCTTTGCCTAAGTGAAATATTCCTTTGGGAACAACACTTTGTCTATGGAATCAAATTTATCTTTGTGATACTGCAAGTTACAAAATAACTCATGTGTTTTTAAAGTATCACTAAATGTATGGAATTAAATTATAATTAGTAAACATAATTTGAGGGTCTTTAATTTAAGGATGATGACAAATTCTTGTCAAATAGTTATCATGCTTTTAAGTGTAATAATGTTTTCAGAGACAAGAGTAAGATACTAGCAAAAATAACATACATTTTTGAAGAGAAAATGGCGACTGTACCTTCGAAATAAAAGCAACTTATACATCTCTCTAGTCCAAAAAAAAAAAGCTCACAAGTTAATCTACAAGTTTCACCTCCCTTATTGAAGATGCAAGGCCTATTTTCAATTTGCTTTAATAGCAAACAATTCATGGGAAGTTTGATTTCACTATAACAATAACCTCTTTTAGCCAAATAACCCTTGTCAACCCCTGGATAAAATTTTCTGCCAAAGAATTCCCCTACTTCCCACTCACCACCAGAGATAAAAGGATTGAAGCGACAACACCATTCTCTGTAGGACTGTTTGCTTGCACTCAGTCAGCCAAGCTTCCACTGCCTGATTTCATTGCCATGGAAAGTCCTACAGGATAACTTGGAGAGCAGCTACCTCTATTACTTCTCCAAACATCCCACTGCTTCCAATTACCAATTACCACTGATTTTCTGTTATAATCAGTAGCCTTGAAACTGTTTTAAATGCAGAAGAGAAAATCCTAGGCAAAATGGGGAACAAAAAAGAGTTTCCGTGTTTCTGAAGAGTGGCATTGTGCCTGCGTGATTGTTTTTCATCAGTTTTGACTTCTCAGAGAGGCAGTATTTCTTTTCATTTATTTCTCCAGGCTGACATTTCTTTTCACAAAATAGTTAATGAGCATGGTGCAAATCTGGCATTCTTCCTTTTGACATCTTTACTCATGAAATAAGTAAAAGCAGTCCCCAACTTACAAAGAGTTCTGTAACCAAAAGTCATTTGCAAGTCAATGGTTCAGAGCGCAAAATTCAAATTTCCACAGAAACAACAGCTATATATGTTTGACATCAGGACAGTCACGGCTATTTGATCTCAAACATGGATGATCTAAGTCATTCTGATAGCACGACTTTGGGTTCTGTGATTTGAGAAGCATACATCTTTGGAGGTACAAAAGGGAATCAAGTATGAAAAGAAAATCTCTCTCTTTGAATCCTGACTCCGCCCAATGCAAAACAGTAAGCAAAAGACACCTGAGATGGGCATGAACGAAATGGGCATGTACCTGTCATTCTACCTCCTGGTGCCTGGTCATCTCTACCCCCCATATTTCCTCAGGTCCCTAATAATCCTTCTTTCCTACCTGTTAAAAACTGCACTCCCAGAGCATAGTCCGACCACTTTCACGTTCTGGGAGATTTTTACCTTTTAAAAAGAGGAAGCTGGCAGTGTGCTCGGCGGTCCCCCGATCTGTCTCTTGCTTCAACAGTGTTTGGACAGAACAGACCCAGGGATGCCCTTTGCTCCAGCCTCCGACCACCCTCCAACCTTTTTTCCAGTTGCGACCTTCGCAATTAGCCAGTCAGCTATCCTTGGTCACCGGGACCGCCAACACCATATTTTGAGCTTAACTCCGTATGACCGATCCACCACGAGTTCCCAGATTCGTCAGAATGATTCCGCCGAGGTGGAAGCAGCCGTCAACCGCCTGGTCAACATGCATCTGCAGGCCTCCTGCACCTACCTCTCTCTGGGCTCCTATTTCCACCGCCACGACGCGGCTCTGGAGGGCCTGGGCCACTTTTTCTGCGAAATGCCCGAAGGGAAAGCGTGAGGGCGCCCAGCACCTCTTGAAAATGCAAAAACAGCGTGGCAGCCGCGCCCTCTTCCAGGACGTGCAGAAGCGTCTCAAGATGAGTGGGGTGAAACCCAGGAGGCTGTGGAAGCCGTCGTGCTCGCGGAGGAGAACCTGAACCAGGCCCTTGTGGACCTGCACGCCCTGGGCTCTGCCCGTGCAGACCCCCATTCTGTGACTTCCCAGAGAGCCGCCTCCTAGATGATCAGGTGAAGCTCATCCAGAAGATGCGCGACCACCTGACCAACCTCCGCAGGCCGGCTGGTCCCCAGCGGGGGCTGGGCGAGTCCCTCGTGGAAAGGCTCGGAAAGCCTCGCCCTCCAGCATGAGTAGGAGCCTCCGGAGCCCAGCGGCCTTTGAGGAGCCCCTGTGGCGTCAGGGCTTCGGCCTGAAGTCCCGCTCTGCAGCCACCAGGCAGCTTTTTAACCTCCCAGGAGCTCTCTCCCAAGCCTTGGACCAAATGGAAACAATAAAGCTTTTTGCAGCAAAAAAAAAAAAAGAAAAAAAGGAAGCTGAGTTAAACCAAATGAATCTCAAATTGGTAGAATTTCAGAGAGTATAAGAATACAAAGTGAAATATTCAGATGGTAGCAAAAGTGTCTGGGGGCAGAAAGGCTTCAGCCATCCTTGCTAGGAAATCCACAATACATTGGTTAATACTATGGATTGGCTCACTCAAACCTCTACACTACCCTCCATCCAACTGAGCGGGTTGGAAATTAAAAACTGCATTTGCCAGACTTCCAGGCAGCTAGGGTTCTGTGCACGAACCCTTATCCCCTGCATCGGCAGGCGGACTCTCAACCACTGCGCCACCAGGGAAGCCCGAATTACGTTTTAATAAGTTTGGGTTGTCAGATAAAATACAGGGTGCCCATTTAAATGCAAATTTCAGCTAAACAATGGATTTTTTCTTAGTGTAAGTATGTTGAATGCATTGTTTTTGTTTGCTAAATCTGGCAACCTTACATCAACAGACGTATCTGTGAGTGATTTAGGAGGTGGAAGTAGGGTCTTGGCCATCTCTCTGCCCCTTTTGGCTGTTTCTGTCGGCTAGTTTCGTCATAAAAGCATGAGATTTCCCATATCATATTTTCAAAGTGTATTTTCCAGCTTCCGGGTTGAAGAAAGGCAGTTGCTAACAGGAGCTACAAAAGTGGTAGCTTCTAGATCTCAACTTCCTGAATCTTAGTTCACAGTTACAGAGTATGTTCTTGAATTCGCTGCTTCAGCGATACTTCAGAGATGGTAGTTCCCTAGGGGATGAGTTCTATCTGACTTTAGAGTTCTGCGCTGGAAGCCAAGGCTAAAATCTGCTCCTTCAGCCTTTCCAAAGACTTAGCACGCATCTAATCCTCTGTACTAAACCATTCTCTGATTATCATACCTACAGTAGCTTCTTTTTTTGTGAACTGAACTCTGACCCTCAGAGCCAGCTTCTCTATTTGCTTCTAGTACTGGCAGTATCTTCCTTTAGTCACAGGAAGTTTGTAGCCTTAAAAGTCTACAAACAATAAAGCTCTATGGTTTTCTCAACATGGCTCTTTGTCACAGCCATGTGATCTCCCATAAAAGGGCAGGAGGAAGTGAGGCAGGCAGAGGGATTTGTATCTCTGGATTAATGTCTTATTTGTAAAGAAAATACAAGATACTTTAGGTTGTGGCAACACATTAAAATAGCCACACATTATGTCATCATTCTTTACAATAATCTCACCATTATTTGCCTTATCTCCTTTGTTCCTCATATCTGGATGTCAAATTAACACTGACAACATATTTCATGCCTAGGGAAAAGATGTGAGTCAACAGTTTCATAACGTGATATTCTATTAACTAAACATGATACACTGACATTAAATCTCCAAAATAAAAAAAGAATATCACAAACTTGTTTCATATTCAAGTCATGGGGAGGAGTGAAGAGATACTAAGGAAAGACGGTGAGCTTGCAGGCCTGGCTCGCCCACGTGAGGTGAGCTCTGGAGAAGCGAAGTTACCTCTGTGCTGTCAGCACCTCGCACAGTGCTTAGCACATACTAGGCACTCAATAAATTGAGCTGAATTTTTAAATCATCTGGCTGCATTCACCTACTCTGCATATGTCTCATGCATAATTTCATTTCCTAATAGTACCAAGTTCCAACATCAGGAGACATAGACATGGCAAGCACTGACCATCTCTGGAGGTCAAGGTTTCCTACTTGTGTGTCCATGTAAAAGGGTGACTCTATAGTTTATTGTCCAAACGAGAATACTTTTGAGAGTATATGGGGGTGCTATTAATAATGACACGAGAATAACAGGCATAAACTGGGACTGTCCTGGGCAAAGAAGGATGGGTAAATTTACAGCCATCAGTAAAGCGGGAAAAATGTCCTAAGTCCTTACGCTTTTTCACTATCGGCTGAGGCAGCCTTCCTTCCTACTCATTCTCTCCAAGCAACAAAAGGTCTGGGACAGGATGTTTCCTTCCTGCCTGGGGTTCACTGAGGGTGGTGAATTGATCCCTGTGGCTGTTTCTCCCATTGAGGGAAGGACAGGCAGAGAAAGGCAAGAGGTTCGGGCCACTGTGTGTGCACTCAGGTGCCTCCTCACCATGCGGAGTGAATACCTTCAGCTCTGTTTTCTATGGGAAGGAAAATAAAAAGAGGACCGATAACAAAATGCCCTTCAAAGAAAACATTTTGTGAGCCTGTGTGTAGCAGAGATAAGAACTAGGACACTGCCAAGAGAAGGATCCTAGAATAGCTTCTTGAAAGATCTTTTATTTTTTTTAAAAAGGAATATAAGCGAATGTTGCTACAACATCTATTGTGTATCATCTGCCATATTCCTCTTAGCAAATGAACATCAGCGTTTCTGCATTTGTCAGCAATGCAGACTTGGCAAGAATTCACTTTCTTGAAATTTACTTTGATTTCTCCTTTATGGAGAAATAATTCATTCTGTACATATTTCATACTTGACATTTAATAAGTACCAAGTTTACGTCTACAAAAATGGCTTTGAGGGGCTCCCATGTCAATCAAAAGTCTCTCCCAAGACATTTCTATGCATATCTAAGGAGAACAGGGAGGTGAAAAAAATAAAAACCAAGAGCATGAACGACAAAATTCAGGATTTTGATTCATAAGTCATGGATCAAGAATTGGTTTACCATAGGTGCACAGTAATGGATAAAGAAGTTGTGGTACACATATACAACGGAATATTACTCAGCCATAAAAAGGAACGAAACTGAGTCATTTGTTGAAACGTGGATGGATCTAGAGACTGTCATACAGAGTGAAGTAAGTCAGAAAGAGAGAAACAAATATCGTATATTAACGTATGTATGTGGAACCTACAAAAATGGTACAGATGAACTGGTTTGCAGGGCAGAAGTTGAGACACAGATGTAGAGAATGTAGGGACACCAAGGGGGGAAAACCGCAGTGGGGTGGGGATGGTGGTGTGCTGAATTGGGCGATTTGGATTGACATGTATAGACTGATGTGTATAAAATTGACGACTAATAAGAACCTGCTGTATAAAAAAACAAAGAGAAACAACTAATACTAAACTTTCTTTGGGTTATTTGTATGGAAATATGTTAATATAAATGTTTCAGACATGACATGAAATTTCTAAAAATCTTATATGTTCTGGTATAATGTTGTAAGTCATAATTCTAGTTATTACTTTAAATGTATATCTCAGAAATAACTAAAAAAAAAAGAATTGGTTTAAATTCAAAGTCCCTAATCATAGAACTTCAAAGAGATATGGCAAATTATACACATCAGCCTGTTCCTTCTGAAGAAAAGCAGAGAGAAGACAGTGCAATGGAAACCTCCCGCTAGTCTGGTTGCTCCTGAGGGCAGGAACCATATCTGCCTTGCTCACTGCTGTATCTCCAGCTTCCAGGATGCGAGTTGCCATGCAGTGGCTTTTGTTTTCGAGGGAGAGCTATCAAATAAACCATTGGATAAATTAATGAATGGATCAGTTATGTAAGAAGTCAAGTAACTGCAGAACATCAAAGAAGGTTGATAATGAGAGTCAAGGAGTTGGTTACCTTGGTATGTCATAGACGGTAGGGAACCTTGGTATGTAACTAAATAATGGAGCACCAGTTTCTCTTGCTAGCAGTCCAGTTTACTGTATGATTGTCTTAACCATTTTTTCCCTCCGGTTTTCCAAGTCACAGCAGTTCTCCTCACTTCCCCTGGTATGATGGTAGGATTACCATTTGCCATTCTCCATCCATCCATTCTTTCATTCTACAGACAAACACTGAACACTCGCCAGGTGCCCAGCCCCAAGATGAACTTGACAGACACGGTCCCAGCCCAGGCTAAGGTTTTTCTCTTTTAAAGGAATAATATCATGGTTTAGATCAGGTACTCTGAATACAAAGCACGGTGTAAAGCTGGACATCTCTTAACGCAGCAGAGATTCTAGGACATGACGAACAAACCTGAGAGAATCTTTTTAAATTTAACACTTAGAAAATCAGCTCAAGGGTAAAACTGTTTGCACAGAAAATGACACCATTTAAGAGGAGATTGAGTAATTACTGGGCTCTTTTGATTAGGTAGAAAACCTATCCTGGGAGTTAAAATCTCAAGGTAGACTTTTCTTGGCCTATTTACCTGTTTGGACTAGCCACATGG
This sequence comes from Neophocaena asiaeorientalis asiaeorientalis, assembly GCF_003031525.2. NCBI lineage: Eukaryota > Metazoa > Chordata > Mammalia > Artiodactyla > Phocoenidae > Neophocaena > Neophocaena asiaeorientalis. The sequence continues at coordinate 1,012,372 of NW_020174920.1, read as the reverse complement.
TCCTAAATTAATGACATAATTAAAAACTCCTCTTCTCTACCAGAACCCCTCATCTTATATGCAAGGTAGCTTTGGGGCCTAGGATTTATAATAACAAACAAGCCAACAAACCAGAAATCAAAATTTATTTTGCAGTATCTTTTATCAGATTTCATGGACATTGGTGTATATTTAATTTTTAAAAAATTCGGGAAGGTTTAAATTGGGGAGGTGAGAAAAAAAGAAGGAAAAGAGATGGAAATAAGTGCAAGGAAGATTCTGAGACAGTTTTCATAAACTTAGAAGCAATGAAACGGACTTAAAGCTACAAACAAAAAGAATTTCATTGCTCACTGATTCCGTAGCCAACACTTTCTCTAATATCCCAGAGCAGCTATTTCAAATTGCCACTCTCCTTGAATCTCAGACTCTACCCCCATCACCCCACATTTAACTACTGTTTCCGCTTCAATGAGAAACATAAATTCAATAGAAGGACCCTATCTTGAGCTTTCACCTAACAAAAGTACCAGCAACTACACCTATTCTTCCCTCCTCCCCTGCAGCTACAATAGAAGATGTGCCTTCATTCCTACCTGAGGTTACTGGTTATCCCTCATTTCTTCTGCATCCTCAACCTCTCCCTCTCTACTGTCTCCTTCCCACTGGCATTTACAGATGCTCAAGCCCCTCCTGTCTTAAGACCATGGTCTTCTTCCTGTCCCTACATCCATCTTCCGCTACTATGGTCTTTCTCTTTTCCCATCACAGCTACAAGTCTTGAAAGACTTGCTTTACCTTTGCTCCTTGATTTTCTCAGTTCCCAGTCATGTCTCAACCCACTGTAATCTTGGTTCTCTATTTACCACTGAGTAATTACTGGGTTCTTCAAAATCAACAGTGAAGTTACTCACATCAAGGTTATCAGTACCCACCGTGTTGCTAAATTAATGGAATATTTTTTGGTCTTATCTTTTATGTCTCTTTCACAGTACTTGACAAACCTGAATGCGACTCTTTTTTTGAAAGCCTCTCTTCCCTTGGATTCTGTGACATCACACGCACCTGGTTTGTCTCCTACCTACTGAATTGCTAATTTCCCTGTCTCCGCTGCAAGTTTATTTTCCTCTGCTTATCCCTGAAATGCTGGTGTTTTTCTGGGTTTACTCCTGGGCCTTCTCTTCTTCTATATCTACAAACTTTTCCCTAAACCATTTCAAACGCTTGCAAGGTTTTAATCCCTACATACTGACAAAATCCAATTAAATAGCTCCAGCTCAGAACTTTTTCCATAGGTATAGCTCACACACCCAGCAACCTGGCCATATCCACTTGTATGTTCCATGGGCAATTCAAACTCAACACTTGCAAGGCTGAACTCAATACCACCCCTCCTGTTTCAGCACCCTCCATCTCCTTCAAACAGACTCCATTTCTTCTGCCAAGGGTTTGGAAGAAAGGTATCACCATCTACCTGACTGTTCGAATTAGATGTCTGACTTAACTCTTCCCTTCAACTCACCGACCGTGATCCAACAATCGTAATAGCATCGACTCTACCCTTTAGATAGCTATCACATCTGGGTCCTTTCTACTGCTCTCCATCTCCACCACCACAACTTCGTTTAGACCATCATCATCACTCACCTGGATAACTTCATTAGTGCCCTGTCTCCAGGTTACTAAGCTTCTTTTGGTTCCTTGGATTGCCGTGAAATTTCTCAATTCCAGGCCTTTATACATACTATTCCCTCTGCAGGGAATTCTCCTCCAAATCCCCAGCTGGACCTGGCTAACTCCTGTTTCTCCTCAGGTCTCAGCCAAGGTGAGACTTCCTTGGAGAAGCCCTCCTCATCCCACCAAACCAGGATGGGGTTATGTTTATGTGGGGTTATGTTTCAGCACTAGCACAGCACTGCTTTTACCGTATCGTAGATGCGTGTTTAATTTCCTTCCTCCTCCATTATACTACGGATCAAAGGACACAGAGATCAAACCTGTCTTCTTTACTTACGATGCATCTCTAGTGTAGCGTAGTGTCTGGAACGTCAAAAATCTTCCTGAAATAAATGTATAAATAAATGTATGCTTGCATCAAAAGACTACCCCACCATGCTTCCTTCTAAATCATTGGCAGTTAAATGTTTTTGTTTTTGTTTTATATGGAAAGGTTAATGTCTTATGAGTTCTTAGTACATATGTTTCTGTTCAATTTCTTAAATTATAAAGTCCTAATTAATGAACAGCATGCGATATCAAAAATTTCCCCTGTGGTGATATTTTTCATATATCATAAATCTTCCAGAAATAATATAGGAACTTAAACAAATTAGAAGCCAAAAAACTGAGGTACAGCTATTTAGAAATAAACTTATGGAAGCACATGGCCATGAACACCTGTGCAGTCTGTGCACTGAACAAACCAAAGATGCACCATCAACACAGTGAACTGTACGCTTTACAACCTAAACAACGCTTCGTGGTGACTTGGAGTAGAAGCAAAAGAGAAGGGTTGTTCATTTTCTTTATTCTTTTTCAAACTGCCTTTTGATGGTGAAGAATGGTTATTATTGTACTCTTGATTTTAAATCTATTTAGTAGAGCTCTTCGAATTTTAAAGATAGAGAGTATCTTAAAGGTCACGTGGAGGTTTCATCTATGCGCTAACTACGTTAGTGGTTGACAGCTGCATGAAGCATCGTCTTGAGTAATATTCTGATACAGCACTGATTGATTAGTGTTGTCTCTCACGGGCAAATGAGGGAGAAGTGAAAGGCATCAACTTATTTCCCTTCTCTGATCTAGTTAATCCTTTTATTTTCCAGATAAGAAAATTAAGGTCCAGAAAAGTAAGGCAACTTGCTCAAAGTTAACCTCAGTGCCGGAGCAGAACCCAGTTTTTTCTTTTTCTACTCCTAGCCCATGTCCCTTCTTTGACACCTGGTCTCTAGATTCCTTACTGAGATAAATTATAAATCTGAGCCCTGTGATTTACTACCTTTCAAATTTTAACTTATTTTCAAGGTTAACTTCCCGCCTTGGTTCGCAAGCGCAAATAAATCTAGGTTTGCCATCTGAGAACACAGCATGATCAGAGGAAATAGTCTTCAACATCGTAAAATTGTCACATAAAATATGGTGACAAGTGCACCCCCTAAAAGGCCAACGTTGTAAGTAGTAAGGGCCACTGTCAGTCAGGGTAAGCATTGCGGGAGGAGGAGGAATTCTGAGTAGGATAACAGAGAAATCATCTGTAATACCATTATGGGCCGTATTTGGCTTGAATCTACACAAATGGTGGAAGAACACTTGCAGACTTCTGTCCCCGTGCGAAGAGGTGAAGAATGGGATTAAATGTCTATTAACGTCCTAGACATGGTGCTAGGCGCTGGAGATATAATGCTACAGAGAACAGATGTGATCCCTATCTTTGTGGTCGGTACATTTAAGCGGAGAAGTCAGGCACTGAACAGTGACGTGAGCATTACGAAGTAGGAAGTACAAGAAACTTATTGGTGGTGGGGGGAGGGCAATGCGAGAATCCTGACTTTGGGGCAACTGCTACTCAGAGGCAGACTATAGAGATCGGTTTGTAGTTTCTGTAGCCATTCTGCACCCAAATTGGATATCCAAAATAGACACCAGATTGCTATGGAAAATTTACAAATTTAAGATTCACAAACTGGCACTTTAAAATAAGTGAATACAAATAAGACTAATTCAAATTGAGTAATAACGACTTACATCCCAGTATACACTGGTTACAGAAAAAAGATACGGACCCTTAAGTCAATATGTCCTCTGATGTCTAAAAGATGCTTATCACTGCGTACTAGACGCTTTTCCACTTGCTTTGCAAATCAGGTTAAACATACCTGGTAATCAGGATTCATTATTTTTATTCACTCGGAAAACCAGAAGTACCTTTTCTCACTGAGATTTTGAAGGAAAAGTAAAACACCATTTATTTGGAGATTTTATGGCCGTCGGTGTGTGCTTTCATAAACAGGAAATGATTTATGACTTATCAAAAGGTATGCCTCTGAGTCTCTTACCTAATCTCTAAACCCAGCTGACTTTCCCCATTTCTCTAACACTGAGCATAGGGAAAGGAGACGCTCTTGATTAGCCAAGAGACACCGCTGCTCATACACCAACCTATATTTGACTGAGGATTCGGGCATTGTGAAATAACCCAAACGCAGCACTTCCAGATGAAAACTGCTCTGAGGATTTTCCACTCTGAAAAGTAGAAGGAAACCAAGTATTTCTTATAATTCCATACAACTTAAGAAACTCTCCTTGGACAATATCACATGACCTACAAAATATCATTTGTACAATGTTTACATATTAAGACACAAGAGAAAGGAGCTGTTGTTGTAAATTAGAACATGACTAAAATGCCGATCCTGGAAAACTGAAAAATGATTTTAATTTCTAAAACTGTTTCTGCCCAGAAAGAAATAAGTGAAGTATCGTTTAGTGATCCAAAACTTGGCTCTCTGGAGGCTAGGGTATGGAACGGGTGAGGATCTATCCATTTTGATACAACCACTGACAATTTTCTACATTGTCATTGATTAGTGTAGTCAATAAGCATCGATTTAGAACCCACCATGTTCTAGAGCTGTGCTGCTCTGCCCAATACAGTAGCCACTGGCTGGACGTAGCTGGTGAGACTGAGACTGAATGTTTAAATTTTAGTTTAAATATAAATTTTAAAACTGATACTTTGTTCGGTTATTGAAAAATTTCAGTATGTTTAGAACAACATGGGTACACGAATCTGCTTTTTCAACAGCAAATTTTATGAAATCTAAATACAGATCAAATATTTCCAATGAAAATACAGTGTCTGAATTGAGATGAGACGCAGTTGTAAAATACATACCAGATTTCACAGACTTGGAATGGAAGACAGTGCAAAAGATTTCATTAATACTTTTTCATTGACTGCATATAATAATACACTGGGTTAAATAAAAGATAATATTACAATACATTCACTTGTTTCTTTTTTCTTTTAAAGAGTGTGGCTACTAGAAAATTTAAGATAACACATGTGGCTTGCATTATATTTCTACTGGACAGAACTGTTTAGATACTTTAAAATAAGTGAATACAAATAAGACTAATTCAAATTGAGTAATAACGACTTACATCCCAGTATACACTGGTTACAGAAAAAAGATACGGACCCTTAAGTCAATATGTCCTCTGATGTCTAAAAGATGCTTATCACTGCGTACTAGACGCTTTTCCACTTGCTTTGCAAATCAGGTTAAACATACCTGGTAATCAGGATTCATTATTTTTATTCACTCGGAAAACCAGAAGTACCTTTTCTCACTGAGATTTTGAAGGAAAAGTAAAACACCATTTATTTGGAGATTTTATGGCCGTCGGTGTGTGCTTTCATAAACAGGAAATGATTTATGACTTATCAAAAGGTATGCCTCTGAGTCTCTTACCTAATCTCTAAACCCAGCTGACTTTCCCCATTTCTCTAACACTGAGCATAGGGAAAGGAGACGCTCTTGATTAGCCAAGAGACACCGCTGCTCATACACCAACCTATATTTGACTGAGGATTCGGGCATTGTGAAATAACCCAAACGCAGCACTTCCAGATGAAAACTGCTCTGAGGATTTTCCACTCTGAAAAGTAGAAGGAAACCAAGTATTTCTTATAATTCCATACAACTTAAGAAACTCTCCTTGGACAATATCACATGACCTACAAAATATCATTTGTACAATGTTTACATATTAAGACACAAGAGAAAGGAGCTGTTGTTGTAAATTAGAACATGACTAAAATGCCGATCCTGGAAAACTGAAAAATGATTTTAATTTCTAAAACTGTTTCTGCCCAGAAAGAAATAAGTGAAGTATCGTTTAGTGATCCAAAACTTGGCTCTCTGGAGGCTAGGGTATGGAACGGGTGAGGATCTATCCATTTTGATACAACCACTGACAATTTTCTACATTGTCATTGATTAGTGTAGTCAATAAGCATCGATTTAGAACCCACCATGTTCTAGAGCTGTGCTGCTCTGCCCAATACAGTAGCCACTGGCTGGACGTAGCTGGTGAGACTGAGACTGAATGTTTAAATTTTAGTTTAAATATAAATTTTAAAACTGATACTTTGTTCGGTTATTGAAAAATTTCAGTATGTTTAGAACAACATGGGTACACGAATCTGCTTTTTCAACAGCAAATTTTATGAAATCTAAATACAGATCAAATATTTCCAATGAAAATACAGTGTCTGAATTGAGATGAGACGCAGTTGTAAAATACATACCAGATTTCACAGACTTGGAATGGAAGACAGTGCAAAAGATTTCATTAATACTTTTTCATTGACTGCATATAATAATACACTGGGTTAAATAAAAGATAATATTACAATACATTCACTTGTTTCTTTTTTCTTTTAAAGAGTGTGGCTACTAGAAAATTTAAGATAACACATGTGGCTTGCATTATATTTCTACTGGACAGAACTGTTTAGATACTGTACGGACATTGGGAATACAAATCTGAACATCACCTGAGGATTGTCTTGAAGGGTGGTAAAACCATCGCTAGAGCAGGAAGATACAAAGAAATGCCCAGGACACTAGGAGACATAGATGAGTAACAATTAAATCAGAGTGAGGTCAAAGATGGCTTCCTGAAAGGAGAGATGCAAGCTTCAGTTGATTCTTGAAGTCTCAGTGGGAGTTGGATGAAGAAAGAAGGGCATTCAAGGAAGAGGGAATGGCACGTACAATCACCTTGAGAGAAGCAGTATAATACAGTGATTAAGAACCCAGAATTGCCACTCTTTGGGTCATACTCAAGCTGTACCGCTAACTAACCATAGGACCTCAGGCAAGTTATTTAACTTCTCTATGTCTGTCTCTTTCTCGATGAAATGGGGATAAGACTATCATCGCTTACCTCATAAGGTTATTGTGAGAAATGAATGAGTTAATACAATACTGGTCAGAACTATGTCCAATGCCACATCAGTGTTTGCTGTTATCACCATAAATAAGAAAAAGAAGTAATTCCCTTATGATTGGAGTACAGGGTTTGTATGAGAGGGTCATCTGAGATGGGGCTACCACACGGATAGGGCAGCACACATTCACCTAAGCAGTTTGACCTTTTATCCTTAATGCTGTGAAGAATTAGTCACATCTAAAAACAATATCTCAGGCATAAGGGTAGCAGAGAGTTTAGAGGGGGCTAAGGACCTACGTAAGAGATAAGAGGTCAGTGCAGCTGCCTAGTTGAGAAGCGATGCAGGGGTCGGGGAGGGCACGAATAATGTGGCAGTGGGTGCTAGCTGCTCTCAAATCACTCACTCCTTCTCTGTGGGTACCCAATTAGACTTCACTTCCCAGCCTCCCTGTTGTTACCTGTGGCCAGGGGACAAACTTCTAGCCAGTGGAAGGTGAGTGCGAGGGATGTGGGTCACCTCTTGTGACAGTCCCCTTTTGGCTCCAGGATATCTTCAGAAGGGCAATCTTGGAAAGTGAGTATTGAAGATGGAAGAGCCTTGCTGGCCCGGGGGGGCTCACTCCCACTTTCCCACATACACATCTAAACACCCACTAACATGGAATCACCTTGGACTGCTTACATGAGAAAGGAATACACTTCTATATTTTAAAGCCATTTTATAGTCATACCTCTGGAGGAATGTTTGACAAAGCAGTTAGCCCACCGTAACTAATATAGATATGAAAAGAGCTAAAAACATTTTTATGAAGTAGAAAGACTTGATGACTGATAAGATATGGGAGTGATGAAGAAAGTTGCCACCAAATTCTTTGAGTGGCATAGTCTCAAATGTTACCTTGGATGCAAATATAAACAGTGAGCCAACAAGTATTTTCTTTGTGACCTTGTCGAAGCATATTTTACGCCAACCATGGAAGCAAGTAAGGCAGGAACAGAACTAAAATTTTGATTAGGCTAAAGAAATTAAGCATATACTTAAACTTAGCAGAAAAGAGGTCAAGTTTCAAAAGAAATTGGGAAACCTGAGTGACCCCTCTAAGTCTACACAAGAAGAAAACTGAGAGAAGTCAGTTGGTTAAGGTCATAAAAGTCAAGTAGATTCTAAAATTCCAGACAAGCAGGTTTTGGGTTCCCAGAGGACCGAGGTTAAGGAAGAGCAGTCCGGATATACCAAAACCATGAAAACTGAATACTGCTTCCAAGTCAATAGCCTAGTATACTCCTGGGTAAATAAACAAGGGCCTCCAGAAGGAAGGTCAGAGCCTGGTGTCTCTTCATCTCCAGAAATCTACATGTGGCTTACTCTTGGGATGGAAAAGCGCTAAATCTTCCCAGGGCTCTAGGGACGCCTGCTCTTGGAAAAAGGGATATATCTTCAAGGGATTTTGCAAAATATGGTAGTTCCACGGAATCAAATCCAAGACCAAAGTCAAAGGCCATGGTCAGACCCAGCATCAGGCGAAGAGTCTTGAGCCCACAGCTCCACTCCCTTTCATGCCCACAGCAATTCTAACCAGCCAGGCAGTTCAGCTGAAGCTCACTCAGGACCAGTATGAAAGGGGTGTGAGATGAATGTTGCCACTGACATTCTGGTAACGGGTGTGAGCTCTCGATTTCACCGCGATTACCATAATTCCTTCTGCTTTCTGTGACTACCTTCTGATACTTGTTTCAGGTTAAGAACCATATTTCTTTCTACTCGATTTCTCAAATCATTTTCCTTATGGTGTTTCTTCACAGGAGTGATACATTTTCCTCATCACGATTTTTGAAAACGTGTGATGAAAGAAACACTGCGTGCTATCTGCAGTAATTACTCTTTTCCTTGCCTTAGAAAAAGAATTCTAGGGGAAACAAATGACAAGTGCTGTGGAAGTTGTGAGAATGGGCATTTATGGTTTCTGACAGGGCTTTGTTAGCCTCTGGCTGCTCTGGACTTTACCAGCCACATATGCTAAAGACCTGCAGGCTGAAAGATCAGCCCTTCCTACCTCTAAATCAATGAACTTCTAAAACCCACCCCACAGTGTATCTGGGTGCCCACCAGCAGACAGGGTCTGAGATTAACTCGAGCACTCACTAGGTGTCAGATACTGGCCTAAATGAGTCCAATATATTAATTCACTTAATTCTCATAGCAACCCTATGAAGTTGGTACAATAATTTCATCGTACATGTAAGGAAACCAAGGTATAAAGAGGTCATCCGGCAAGACAGTGGCAGTCGAGATACAGCAAGTTATCATTCTTTGCCTGTCCTGGATTCTTCACAGCTGCTGTTCCTGAAGTAATGATTGTGTCTAATCTTGGGTGAATAAAAATCAGTCAGTCAAATATGAGAAGCTCTGGGCCCATGAGACAGTTATCTCTTGTATTAGATTATTTCCCTAAGTCTTATAACAAGAAAAACAGCAGTGACAGCAGCACTGTCAGTAAACATTCACTGAGCACCTACTAGCGCCGTGCCATACACCCTATCAGGTGCCTTCCCTGTGTTACATCAATTCAATCCCTGTATCCAGTGGGTCTGAGCCGAACTTCCTTGGGCTGCAGCCTCTCCCTTTAGCAACCACTTAGGTCCTCAGTCATTTAGGCTGGACTGCTCTGGTGGTGGTTTATACCTCAGGGGCCCCTCTTTGAGGTGAAGTTAGAACTTGGCTTTGAAGCCTGGGTACCTGACCATATTTTGCCAATTTTCTCTCCTTAAGGAAACGGACACTAGTTGTTACCTAGGAATTGCTTCTCTCTGGATAAAACCTACCTTGCCCTCCCTTCCCAAACCAAGGTGCTGACACACTCTTCCCCTTCTCTACCAGATCCCATCTTTTAGTTATTCATATCTTAGTTACTAGACCTAAGTTTACAACTTCCTTTTGGCTACTGTCATTGGGATAGCTGGTCCCTTTCCTTGGGGACTCGCCACGCCAACAGCTAGGACAGTCCCTCTAGCCTCCTCTCAGTTAGCTGGTGCGGCCATCACGTCTCTTGTCAGAGCCAATGTGGGTCACATCTCACCTACTGACAGAAGAGTTCCCTAACAACGCCATAGACTAGGAAGTGCCTGCAGGCAGGGACCTGGTCTTATCTTCGTATCTCTAACAGCCCTCCAGTGCCTCACACGTAGAACCTTCCTAATACACATTTGCTGAATGAATGAACGGACACTGAAAGGTATCAATTTTCATTTTTCCATCCCACTGTTAAAAGTCAGGGACATAAGTCAAATTACTAGTTAGAAAAAAACATACCAGTTCTAGTTGATAATCTGACAGAAAAATTTACACTGGTGTAAATATATTTTTACAGTAAAATATATATTTTTTAATATATTTTGACTGTAAAAAAAATTTTACAGTAAAAAAAATATATTTTTACAGTAAAAATTTCCATCACACAACTGGAATTAATTTTTTCCAAGACAGTAGAAATGTATTGGTGTAGTTATGAGGTGAAGGGGATTTAAAGAACATAACAAAAAGAAGAACACTACAATCTGGGTAACAAAACCTAACCGTGGGAAAATAGCTTTCCATTCATAAAAGACTGAAATCTACAATTTGATATATACATTGTCTTACTAAAAATGAAGGCTGATTATAATGAAATGCTACCACCATGCAAAAATTAGCTTGGTGTATAAATTAGACAAACCATCAGTGTGGCAATAGTTGGAGCAAACTCCTTTGAAAGGGATTCCACAGGGTAGTTTTTTACTTCCAAAATGGTCAAATCACACAATAGTCAGAGATATAACTAAGAATTATGTTCTAAAAAAATTCTGTAACAGAAGGTAATTAGTATCTATTTGGGGAATGCTGGATCTTTACTGAATCAGGCGTGATTCTGCAGAGAAATACTTCATGTTGCCCTCTACTTTCGGCAGTCTGTTTAGCTAAAAACACATCAGATGAGGGGCTTCCTGGTGCATGAGATGAAGTTATACATTTGTGAGCAGAAAGAAGGCATTCGTTGCCTGCTCTTGTAGCACACTGGGGATGCTGTGGAAGGACCAGAGAATTTCTGGAACTGTATACTAAATCGAAACTCTTCAGTTCTATACATTTTTAAAGTAATGAGTCATTTTCAGACTTGGGGTTTTTCATTTCCTTCAAATTTGTTAAGTTATAAAATCTTTTTTTAATGAAACCATACTCAGAAGTGTAATACATGAAAGAGATAAAAGATAAAAATGTTCAAGTGGGGGGTTGGGAGCCTTGAAAAGAGCTCATATGACCCCCTCATCCCATCTGCCCCTTTGGCCTCCTAGGCACCCTGTAGTACTTGTAGAATGCCTCCTTGAAGCATGGTTTGAAAGCTACCCGATGTGGGGTAACTCTCTTACTTTTCAGTTGTTGTAACTGAGATTTAACAATTTAAGGGACTTATGCAAAATCATGCAGACAAGTGAATTGGCAGAGAGAGAGAGAGAAACCAGCGGTGTTTTCAAAGCACCTGATCTTGGTGCCTTTGATCTCACTTTCTCACTGTCTTGTCTCCAGGAACAGGGCTCCTCATTGGTCCATGGATGGGCGGCCTGAGGAAGCTTGTTAGAAATGGAGTCTCAGGCCTTGCTGCAGACCTGCTACATCGGAATCTCTGAGGTGGGACCAAGGAATCTGCAACTTGACAAGCTCTCCAGGTGACTCTTAGTCACCCTGATACTTGAACGCCCCTCCTGCTTTGCCTTTCCGTCTGGCCCTCGCTCTCCAACTCCCAAGCTCCAAAAGTAGTGGATGCTTAAATTATTGGGAGTGAAAATGTCATGAAGAGAAGAAAAGAAAAGAAGTCAGGGGAGGAAAAGAGGGTAAAACTACTCCAGAGCTATTAATCCCTCACCTCAGGCCCATTTAAGTCATTTTGGAATTTAAGTATTTTTGTTTAATGGTAGCATTATGAAAAGGACTAATACATTCTACTATTCTTTCTTGTTCAACTTTTTTATGGGTAAACTAGAAAATCATTTTTTTTGAATGAAATGTCTTCATGTTTGTGACATAACATTTATTATATAATTTAACGTTTAAATAGGAGGGCTAGGGCATGCAGCCATTTGGCATGTAGAAGACAACATGCACACACATGAATACACAAGTAGTGAACTTTAACAAGAAAAAGTATGCTGATTACTTTACAAAAGGTATGCTAATTAGATTTTCACAAATAAAATGATATATGAACTCACCAAAGAAAGACACTATTTCAAAGTAATCTCTGGTAACTTCTTTTGCACCATGAAGGTCCGTGAAAACGAGGAGGGTATAAATTACCCAAATTGTGTGAAATAAGAAAATGATGCAGAAACAATATTTTCATAAATGCAAAGAGGGAGGGCAGTTAAATACAACCCCTTGGACCCCTCCTTATCTACTCCTCTTTAAAAAAAATCTGTATTTCACTCACTGATGTTTTAAGTTAAAGTAAATGATTTTCTGACTCTTCTAAAAATCTCTGGAGTAAATTAAAGATGATCTGAAGTATCACGAAATCAAGGTTGAGAGTAACTACCCTGAAGGAATAGATTATTTTAGAACGTAAAAGAATAACCAAGGTCTATGCAAAGTTATTTTTGCTTTGAATAGAAATCCTGAGTGCAATGTGTAAGAATATAAAGCTATTCCCAACATGCAAAAATTCTGTAGGCTTTTTCAAATGAACCCTCGAAGTATTTTAACTCTGCTACTGCGAGAAATATGTATGTGCTAGGTTTCCCAAATGGAATTCTCTATGCCCAGAACAATCTTTTCTGAAGCCACAAAAAATAAACAGAATTCAAAGTTCTTATGCCTGATATACTCTGACTATGCCCTCTTTCAGAAAACATATCACCTAGTTTTTATGCTTCTCTGCACATTATATATTGCCACAAAAGACGTATTTCTCAGACTTCCCTGCTGGCGCAGTGGTTAAGAATCCACCGGCCAATGCAGGGGACATGGGTTTGAGCCCTGGTCTGGGAAGATCCCACATGCCGCAGAGCAACTAAGCCCGTGTGCCACAACTACTGAGCCTGCGCCCTAGAGCTCGCAAGCCACAACTACTGAAGCCCGCACGCCTAGCCCCCGCTTGCCGCAACTAGAGAAAGCCCGCACGCGGCAACGAAGACCCAACACAGCCAAAAATAAATAAATAAATAAACTTATTTTTTAAATGACATATTTCTCCTAATTTAGGCTAAAATGCATGATATTTAAAAACAATCAAAATGAAAATTGCAAATCCAAAACCATGTATATAAATTCATACCTCTGTAATTATGACTTTTCACAGCACGAGTTCCACTAGATATTTTAAAAAATCATTATAGCGCGTTGACTTCATAAATCTTTGACAACAATGTTACCTCTGAATAAGAGATTGTATGGGGTTATGCAGCATTTTCAACAAAAAGGTGCAGTACTTGGCTTCAAGCATACACTACACCGAAGCTTATGTTCGAGATTATTCTGAAATCTCTAAATTGCTCAGCAGGCAAAAACAAGCAAGGCAGCCCACTAATAGCTCATCAGCCCCTGGCTTTGAATCATCTAAGCGATAACTCAAGGAAGGTGAGAAAGAACATTCGCCACTCTCCAGGGTGGCATCTGAACCTCAGGAATCCCCGGGAGACAGAGCCAACTGATGCCTCAGATCTCCCACCATGCTCTGCCATCAACTCTCCACTGGCATGGAGTCCACAATGGAAATGGTCACCCTTTTCATTGCAGCCCTTTTATAATGCACCCTCCCTCTTCATGTTCTCCTCGCAACTGAATCAGTTACTGTTTCAAAGAATGGGGGCCCTGTGCTTGGTTAGGGTGGGGTATAATTACAAGCCAGTCTATTTGTTTGGAATAAAATGGTCAGAAACAGAACAATAAACACAGAAGTCTGCTAGAACAGGCTTTTGGTTTATCAACACAAAGAGTTTTCTTCATGACTTCCTTGGACATCAGTTGCCTTTCAAGATAGAGCTGATAATAATTTCCTTTCCTCTTTACTAGTTTAATTATGCAATCGAATGCTAAAGCATTTGGCCCAACTTAACTATTTTATTTTTATTTTAACTATTTCCAATACAGATTGGCAATCTTGGTCAGTAAATAATCCTAATAACGTGTATCCTAACATTACACAGGTTATATATACATACGTGGTATAATATCGCCAACATGTCCACTCAAGCCCCAAAGTAACAATCTCCATGCCCATCGTGGTGTTTCAGCCTGGCTTCCCGCTAAAATGAAAGAAGATTTGGCTACAAGTAGTTTATTTAGGAGGTGACCCTCGAAAACACTGTGGGGAATAGGAAAGGGAGACAGGAACAGGAAGGGGGAGAAACAATCACGAATGCTTTACAGTGCAGATTACTGATGTGGGCAACTGGAGCTTCGCACTCCTAGGACCCTCTGAGAACTTGTGGAACGTGCTTCAAAATTATCCCAGTGAGGGGAGAGAAAGCTGAGGTTTTCACAGACCTACTCTCATTCCTTATCTCTTACTGGCACTTCTGTCCTGGCCCATATGTCCTTCTACCACCCCAAAGCTAAGGGGATATGGACAGGATATCTACAGCATCTCTTCTACATGATCTGAGATGTTATGTCCAACCTGCACCCACAAAACAGTATACAGGGTCTTGTACTCCAAATGACAACAGATGCACACACTGTATACACAGGATTTGATCGGGTTTGCAAAACTTCCTACATTCCTTTGTATGTAAACTGAAGTCATCCCTCAAATTTTAAAGTAAAATCTTACCTACGGCTAGAAAACTGCAAGCATAGAAATTCCTGAGTTTTAAAAGATGTGCTTTGGGTTCAGTTCTGACTACATACATAAAAATATATTTCATTTTGAAGGGCTAGGTCAGAGGTCTTAAAGCCAAAATAGCAAGTCTCAAATCTCAGGGCATTTTCATAACTGGATGCTCTGTATGTATGGGTAAAAGCTGTAAATGAGTAATTATCATATAATGTGTGAAATCAAAAAAAGAGAAATTTCCCTAAAGAAAAGTACCAATAAAATGTTAATGTAAGTATCTGTCACTTAACAATAAAGGACAAAAAAACCATCACTGACATATAATTTAAAGTCTGCAGCCCTTTTCCGATTCACATCATAAAGGACCTCTTGACACGACATCGATAATTTTCCTAGAAGACTGTAAACAGTATCTGAATGTGCACTGCGAGCATCTCAGATTCATCCCCAGCAACAAATGCCCAAATGCTGTCCGGCACCCAAAAACTTCTGGATGCTCTTGACAGAGCTGCTTGTTACCTCTCAGATGGATGCTGGGCAGGAGGAGGGATGGATAGCAGACAATCAGCGTCTCCTCCTTTTGCCAGGATGCTCAGCTCCCCTCACTGCCACCCTGCCAGCACAGTGCCTGCTCAACTGGGCTGTTCCCTCCCGTCCAGCTGCTGCTCTCAGCCTCATGTTAGAATGCTTTGGTTGTGAAAATCAGAGCACAAAATGAGCTTATCTGGAACAAACTAAGATTCTGGGCTCTGGAGTCAACCAGACATAGGCTTGAGTCTCAGCTCTGGGACCTTTGGCGAATTTCCTATTTGTTTCCTCACCTGCAAAATGGAGATGATAATAGTACCTTCCCCGAAGGTCTGCTGTGGTGTATCTACAGTGATTAGCACTTAGTACTCAAGAATTACTAGCTGCTGCTATGATGATGATTATTATGGAAGGAAGGAAGGAAGCAAGCACAGGAGGTCCATGGGAAACTGGAACAAAACTTACGGAAATCTAGCAAGCGGAGGGTGCTTTCCCCTTCTCCAGAGCAGTGGTTTTCGAGTTGTGGTCCGTGGACCAGCAACACCACCTGAGAACTTGTTAGAGATGCAAATTATCAAGGTGAATTCCAGACTAAAGGAATCAGAAAATCTGGGGGTGGGCTCCAGCAGTCTGTGTTTTAACAAGCCCTCCAGGGGACTCTGGGGCATCGTCA
This sequence comes from Neophocaena asiaeorientalis asiaeorientalis, assembly GCF_003031525.2. Classification (NCBI taxonomy): domain Eukaryota; kingdom Metazoa; phylum Chordata; class Mammalia; order Artiodactyla; family Phocoenidae; genus Neophocaena; species Neophocaena asiaeorientalis. The sequence goes on along the minus strand of NW_020174920.1, from coordinate 996,427 downwards.
ACTTTTGAGAACCACTGCTCTAGCTGCATAACAGGGAGGGTGAATGCCTAGCTGAGTTTAGTTCTTAAACATTAGCATCCCCTCCCTTATGAGTGGTCCTCTCCTGGACACTTCTGTCATCTGAAAGTTTCATTTACATTTTTCACGTATACACCATCTAGCCCGTGGGTAAGGCCTTTTAAAGATGGAAGGAGATAACTAGCTGCAAGGGATGGTTTGTCCTCTGTCCAAAGCCAGAAAGACTAACTAGAAAGAATTTCAGGCCATTCTGAGTTTTATTCTTTGTTTTAAATATATTAGTACGTAAGAAATAGATAACTATTTTAGTATGTTAACAATCACCATATAATCAAGCCTCATCAGAGCATCATATATAATTGACATCCCACAGCCGGTACCTTTAGGTTTAAAAAGCGAATGATAGCTACTCTTCAAATATAATTAGAAAGCAAACATGACTGTGCAATAACGTATATGCATTAATATAAAGTTAGATTTCAAATCTTAAGGCTTGTCGAGTAACATTCTCTCAGCCATATGTTTAATAGCTATAAAGAAAACACAGTATTTTCTACTGCTGAGAAATCTGATTATAGAGGAATCTTAAGTATTGTCTTCATCTAAAATCTTAAACGGTATTACGACATATGTCCTTGAAATTTCAAATGCATACATATTTACATAAAATGTAGTCATTTCTCCCACTTCTTCATTGTTGAAATTGCCTTCGCCAACAGTTATGCGGTGTCAAAATGGGATCAGAATGCGTGGGAGCAGAAATTTTTTGCAGCCAAGCTTTACTAACATCCGCAGCTATTCACAAATTACCAATGAGACAGTATCCGTGTCTCAGAAAGAGTGCAGAAAAGCTGGCTGTTCAAACTCTTCCCTTAATTCTCACCTATGCTAAAAGGAGCGAATATGAGAGTCAGAAGACCGTAGTTGGGACTCAACTCTGGCTACACGGGAATCACTAGGAATAATAACTTTTCAGAAACCCTGAGATGTGGGTTTCCTCCAAAGAGTCTGGTAATCATTGGCCTGGGGTGCAGCCTGGGCATTTTTTAAGCTTCCCAGTTGATTCTAATGGTCATCAGAGCCATTGCCTTAGAGATCTCCTCTAATCTCATCATTTCCCATTATTTAAATATGACTATAGTCTGTACTAGCTGGTAACTGGTGGGGAGAAACACTAGTGTTGGGTTCTTGGTACTTCTGCCCAGCCAGATGTTGGTCTCTTCTACGTTAGGATTTTCTTAAATGAGCCAGGCCAGGGAGTGGCCTTGCATTCCTTTCCCCACGTGTCTTAGTCTGTTTGGGCTGCTCTAACAAAATACCACAGACTGGGTGGCTTACAAACATCAGAAATTTATTTCTCATTGCTCTGGAGGTTGGAAAGTCCAAGATCAAGGCACCAGCATGCTCATGTGTAGTGCCTTCTTGCTATGGCCTCACGTGGTGGAAGGGGTTTAGGGATCTCTTTGGAACCTCTTTTATAAGACTTTAATTCCATTTATGAGGACTCCACCCTCATGGCTTAAGACCTTCCAAAAGCCCCACCAAGTAAATGCAATCACACCAGACATTAGGATTTCAACATATGAATTTGGAAGGGACACAGACATTCAGATCATAGCACCAAGCAAGGTAATACATAAAACGTTACCGGTGCTCCAGTGGGTAAGACTCCATGCTCCCAATGCAAGGGGCCCAGGTTCGATCCCTGGTCGGGGAACTAGATCCCACATGCATGCCGCAACTAAGAGTTCGCGTGCCGCAACTAAGAAGTCCGCCTTCCGAAACTAAAATAAAAAGATCCCACACACCGCAACTAAAGATCCCACTTGCCTCAACTAAGAGCCAGCGCAGCCAAAATAAATTAATTAGAAAAAATAAAATGTTACCACTTTGATACAAAATGAACCAGTATTGAATATCCATTCACTGACTCCTTTTAGTTATTTATTTATTCACTCAGGCTTTAAGTAAATATTTATTATGTGGAAGATATATACAAGTACAAAAAAAGTGAAAAGACCTGAAGAAGCTTGCAGCTTAGAGGGGAATACAAATCCACAGACAATTAAAATACCATATGACAAAGGGTAAGATAAATGTGATGAGGTAGAACATTAAAGATGCAGAGGAACCACTTTGGGATATTCAGGAATGTCTGTAGGAGGTGCTAGCGAGCAAAGGTGAGAGAGGAGGGACAGAGTGTTCCTAAGAGAAGGAGCTATGTGCACGGAGGGGCAGAAACAAGAAATAAAAGATACTTCATTTGACCGCGGAGTTCAGTAAAGAGGGATAAAGCCCAAGGGGGTTACATAAAGTAAGAGCATGAAAGGCCATGTAAGCAGTGGAATGCTGGTAAATGTTAAATAACAGGCTTTGGGGCTGTTCGCGTTGCCCTAATTGTAGCCTTTGACTATTTCTGTGGTATAAATACTCCCACCGTGACCAATTTCAAGTTACCAACTTGATGTCACTGAATGAGGAATTCAATGGAAAGAGACGCATACAGTTGGCTCTCAGGAGCCTACGTGAGCCAGTTCCAGCACACCACTGCAAAGTTATAAGCCACTTTTATCCGGGGGGAGCCATTCAGGGCTTTATTCAGGGAATCAAGAAATAATACATGCTTGCTATTGTTTTTTAAGCAGTGTTGCATTCCTGTGGTACATCCACATACTTATACTTCCAAGGACAGATATTTGTGTATTGTCCGGCCCAGGGACAATTAGCCCAATTAGAGTTATTATCACACCTTAACTGAGCAAAAAAAAATTAGAAAAGCACTCTTCCTGTCCTGAGAAGGGAATATCAGGGTTAGGTAGGGAGTATCAAACCCAGTTCAAATATTATAGCCCTTGATTTTTTTTAATAACTAAGGACTTCTGGTCAAAAGGACACATGTAACAGAAACAGAGACTACGTATCTGAGTGTAATGTGTATTTGCTTTTGTGAATATTCAATTCTATTAGATGAATAAGTTTGCATTTGTAAAACACTGGCAACGCCTTTGAAGATGTTTTAGGTGTAATTAGCTGGTAGGAAAAGTTTGTTAGACATCGACATAATTCTTAGAATGTGTTAAGTGTAAGATAAGTAGCTAACACAGGTAGACACATTTGTGTTAAACACAGATAGTGAGGAATGGAAGGACCAAAAGATACCTAATATTCATGAGGCACCTGGGCACTAAAGATTCATAATATACGAAACACACATGAGATCAAATGTAAAAGAGGCACTAAATATACAAGAGGCGCTAACTAGTCAGGATAAAATAAATATTCATGTGCACTTAATATTCACGAGGTCTTAATTCAGCCACCCACTGGTGACACCCATTCTAGCCCCCTAAGTCCTCCGCCTAAGAACAACACAGCTATCTATCAGGCTAACTGGCAAGCTATAGCTGTGGCCACGCATTCTTGTCTCTGTCTCTGGTAAAGTGTGTGTCACTGACCCAGTCACCACCCCACGGCTGGCTCCCTTGCTGGAAACTCAGCTTGGGTCCTTGTAAGCGCACCATTAGTGGGGAAGCCTGATGCAGTAGAGACAGGACATATAGGCAATATGTATCCCAGAATTCAAGTAATGTGGCCCTCCAGCCTGTTTATAATCAGCCCTAAGTGTGTTAACTTAACCCATACCTTTTCCCCTTGTTTCTCACTGTGTGTCTTAACTGATTTTAATAAACTGTGTGATCTGACTGTTTTAATTTGGCCTGGGAGTCTTTCTTTTCCATGATCTCTCAGATAGGTTGACCGTTAGTGTACGTGGAGGTCACAATTGCATCATGTTAATTGCTCACGTGATAGGTAGATGGATGGATATGCTATAAAGCAAGAATAGTAAAATGTGAATCGCAAAGTATAGGTGGTGGCTATACAGATGCTCACGGTAAAATTCTTTCAATTTTGCTGTACGATTAAACATTTTTATACCTTTCGTATTTTTTATACAAATGCCACCATTTTGTTGCCATGTCTTCTTCTGTAAATATGATTATTAACCATTTAACTTTGAAATATTTAAACAACAGCTTTGGGGGGCAGGCTTATCCTGTATGACTTCCTGATTGAGAGATCTGGGACCCCCTGTGGACCAGAAGTCTATTCTGGAGTTTGAGATTATTTTGAAGAATTATTTGGGCTGAGGTGGTGAGGTTAGGTGGAAGGTCCTCCCAGCAGACAGAAGTATGGAGATATAAGGTGAGTAGTGTCTAGGTAGCTTTGATTTTTTGGCTATATATCTCCCTCATGGGGAGTCAAGGAAATGGGGCCTGGGAGAAACTAGATCATGAAAGACCTTGAATGCTACTCCAAGAGTGTGGGAGTTTACCTTAAAGGTACAGAAGAGTTTTAAACATGGATATGGGGGGAACAGGGTCAGCCTTCATGCTGAAAGATGACTCTGGCTAAGGAACTGAAACTAGATGCAGGAAAAAAGAAATTTGGAGTTGATGATGATAATTCCTCTAATTTGCTTAATCATTTGCTGCATTTTTAAGGAATAAACTTGATTTTCTATGGAGCAAAAAAAGCACAAAAGACAAACATCCTGGACTGACTTCTGAAATGATTTGTGAGACCACATCTAGAAAAGAAATACAGGAGGAAAAGCCCACAAATAAATATTTCATCAAAGAAGTGTTGAATTAAAAAAAATAGGCATCATATTCCGATGATGCTTGCTTACTTTCACTTATCCATTCAAAGAATATTTTTTAAAAACTCATATGAATCACTTGATGGCATTTAAAACAATGCAAAAACAAACGTGGATCGAAAGTATCACTGAAGGACATAACTCAATTGGATTAAAATGTTATTATTTAAATAAATAATAAGCAGAAACAGAATTAGAGCTTGGTGTCCGTTTATTTCAACATATATTATCACTGAATGCCAGTGTAAAAGTAAATACACAAGTTGGAGCAATTTAACTTAACATTTGTTGGGATCTATTTACTGCCCATTTATTTAAGGCACTCCACTAGATACTGCACGGGGCTATAGGGATGAAAAAATATATTCTCAGAGAGTTAATAGGATAATGATAACAATAGAGAATGTTCTCCAGAAATTAAACACAATTAGTTCAAATAAAGTACAAATAAAGAGCTTTAGAGGTTTGAAGAAGGGAGAAACATAATTGGTTGGAGGATCCAGAACTGTGGTTGAGGAGCTGCGGGAGATGGTCCCTCAAGGATGATTAGGATACTGGCAGGCGAAGGGCAGGGAGAAAGCCAGGAAGGTCCAAAGAAGTTCATGATGCAGAAATTAGATCCTTCCTTATAAAAAGGCAAGACAGTGGCTCATGTGGACCATGAACTATTTTGAATGAAGATATCCAAAAATCTGTGGGTAATTTCTATGGTAGTAGCAGATCTTCCCAGCATCCCCTCAGCCCAAACATCATAATCTAATTGACTATTAGGCTTCTCAGGGCAGCATCAGAGACATCTCCAGCTCAGAGTATATACACTTTGGGATAAACCTTTAAGACGGAACACGTTGCACTGGGACTGATTTGCCTATTTGTCTCTCCAACTATACGCTGGGCTCCTTGAGGCCAAGGGTTTTATCATTTTCATCCTTAAATCTAACAGTTAGTACAGGATTTAACATCCAGCCAGTGCTCAATTAATGCTTATTGAATTAATGAATGTATAGCACAGGGAACTCTACTCAGTGCTCTGTGGTGACCTAAATGGGAAGAAAATCCAAGAACGAGGGGATATACGTGTACATATACTGATTCACTTTGCTGTACAGCAGAAACTAACACAACATTGTAAAGCAACTATACTCCAGTAAAAATTAATTCAAAAAAAGAATTAATGAATGAATCTATCAATCAAACAACAGTATATCAAAATGATCACCCCAATCTGCTTATTAATAACTTAATGTTTCAGTTGAGGAAGGAGGGGAAGGAGAAAGGATGGAGTGTAAAAGAAGGGAGAAAAGAAGATTTTTCTAATCAGCACAAAGAACAGATCTGAGGTTCGTATTTATCCACACATAAAATCAGCACACACATCACAGTCACATATAAACACACATTAGAAAAAAATCAACTGAGCTCAAAGGGGTGGGGTTTGCACTTCTCCCTGATACGCATGCCCTCTAACTCTCCTTAGGTGACTTCTCTTCTCTTTCATAGCTGCCTTAGGCACTCCAGAATAAAAACACTGCAGAATTGGGAGGAGACAGGCATAGTGTTTGATTCAGTCCCTTGAATACAGCCAGAATAATTTTGCTTATAAAAATGACAGGAAATATTGGAAGATAACAAAGTGTCTTGTAT
>NW_020174920.1:969066-990095 GCF_003031525.2 Neophocaena asiaeorientalis asiaeorientalis | reverse complement strand
ATGTATGTGTGTATATATACACACACACACACACACACACACACACACACACACACACACACACATATATATATAATTGGCATTATTATTGAAATACAAAGACCTCTCTTCCATAAGCCAAATTTTCTTTCATTTTGCTGCTTCTTGAATTTCTTTCTTCCTTCTTCCCCTATGATCGCATGCCCAGATCTCCTTGAAAGGGGAAAATAAAGTAGAATGCCTATGGGCTATCTAACCACACAGTTGGTGACTGGTTTGAGTTCAATGACAGTCAATGCAAATCTCAGCAATACTGTCAGGACACACTCAGCGGAAAACCTGCCAAGGGAGTTTGTACCAGTCATTAAAATAAGTTACAGGAGAAGTAAAATTACCATTTTATCTTCATGATAGGAGAAAAAATTCAAACTAAGAAAAATACGGAAAACAGAAAGATGGCACTGAAGAGTATCTCACTACTGAAAGATGAGTTTCACGTGCAATTATCTCTTTAAGGAGCAAAGAGACATCTCAGCTATTATTCAGTGAGTCTGTAAGTTCCTATGACACTGTGAGTTTTAATTAGTAGATCATTTGTTAATGAATTCAGACTCGTAGCCATTCCACTGCTGGGGCGCTGGCTATGTGTATTCCTACACTCCTCTCTAGCTATTGCTCCATTTCTCAGACTCCTTCCACGTCTTCCTCTCTATTCCTCACCTCCACTTCCCTAATCCTCAACTCACCACAGTCAGCGTGCTTGGCTCTGGTTCCACTGGAAATTCTTAGATGACATCATCATGAACCTCTTATTTACTACAACTCCAAGGGATAGTGTTCACACCAAGCTTAGTCAGCTTCCCGACAGTCCCTGACAGTGCTAGCCCCTCTTCTACCTTTAAGTTTTTCCCTTGCTCAGCTTCCTATTCACTTTTTTCCTCTTCTTTGCTTTGGGTTTTCTGGCTACTCCCTCTTAGCGCCCACAGGAGCCCTTGTACTTTTTTCTTCTTCACAATGTTGTCTTCTGTTAGACATTCTGCCTGGGAAATCACACCCCTACTCTTGCATAAGCGGAAAGCTCTTCAAAATCTTAGGTGAGAGAATCTTGGGGGTCTTCTTTTTCAAAGTGGCCTCAGACACTCGAGAATACTGTGTAATATTGTTTAGAGTCCATTTTATACAGATGAGGACATTAAAGGTCACTGAGGCAAAGGTCATGCAGTTATAACTAATCTTCATCTGAGAGCTTCTGGTCTCACATCTTTCTCTCTCTCTGGCAGTGAATAAGATGTGATGTATGCATATGTGTGACACGGCGGGTGCTTCCCAAGCTTTAATGTGCATGCAAATTCCTTGAGGACCTTGTTACAATGAAGATTCTGATTCAACGGTTCTGAGACAGAGCCTGAGATTCTACATTTCTAACAAGCTCCCAAGTGTTGCTGAGGCTTGTGGCCCATGAACCATGCTTTGCGTAACAAGGGGATTAGGTTTTAAGATAATAATTATGACATAATTGAGTCTATAAGAATTTTTTTAAATGACTATTAAGGAAAACTTTGAATTATCAAATCTTCAATATAACATTGTCTAAAGTGGCACAAAGATAAGCTCATCACAAAGCTGAATGAGCTTCACAATAATCAGGGCAGTAGGATTCAGTGGGCCCACAGACTCGTTTTCATTTATATCACTGAAAAGGACACATCAAAATAGGCTCTTGAAAAAGACAGTGCCTTGCTCTGTAAGGCTTTGTAAATATATGCACACTTAAACCTTATAGTCATTGGCTGGACCCAGCATTTATAATTAAAAGCTACAAGTCTGATGCTATTTAAATAAAGGTAGTAAATTATGAAATCTAGAGCTAAAGGGGCCTTAGAGATAATCTAGCTAAGCCTCTTCATTTACTTATGAGGAAACAGAATGTTTACAGATTTACTGGGAGTGACACAGCTAGTTAAGAGCAAAACTAGCAGCAGAATGCAGATCAACTGACTCTCATAGTCTAGTGCTTCCATAATATAGGGAAAATTATTTTTAAAGAAATAGAGCTCAGTGAATATTTTCAGGTATCTGTGATATCAATATATTAACCACTAATTGCTCCTTTTCGATGGGCTCACTGTATATCTGGGTGACTAGTGAGCTAGTTAGGAACTGAGGAAGGAAGAAGATGATTCAAAATTACCATACTTTCCAAAGGCTTCCCTTTGCCCTGTTCTTACACACAGCCCAGCGTGAATTTGTAGCAGTGCTTCTATGAGTCATATACTGTTTAACAAGTTGCCTGCTAATTATAGGAACTTGAGGGGGATGTGGTCAAAGTTCCTACTTCACAAGCTCCAGCAGTGAGAGGCCTCAGAACTTTATCCAGGATCGAGGGCGAGGATCCCATCTGCAGGAAGGCACATTTGCAGCTACTAAACTGTCACACAATTTCCAGTTTAGCTCAGTGACTGACGAGGAGAGTCATACCTCCTTGCCCTTTGGGCTAGACCTGAATACGCAAAAATGGGGGACGGGAAAAGGTCCTAGGACAGCCTGTCCGGAGGGAAAATCTGAATGCCTTGAGCACCACCCTTCCACCCCGAGGCCAGTATACACCATATTACTGGATGGTCCTCCTTCACCAGTGCTAGTTATAGACACAATTTTACAATTAGTTTTGTAATCGTAATGACATTTGTCCTTAACATACAGGCTCAGTATTGCCAGGTGCCAATCTAAACATATCAAGATGGGCAGCGCTGTATTATCAGTCTAATGCTAATAAATAGCAGCTATTTATCGAGTGCCTGCATGGCAGACACTATGCTTGTCAGGGCTTCCCCTCTACCCATATTTCTTTAAAGAATAAAACATAATATTAAAACAACATTCAAAGACAAAAACGTCCTCAATATTTTTATCCCAAATTTTCACTTTTTGTACAATTTGATACATTCTCTTCTTCTCCCTCTTGTTTTGCTTTCACTCTCTCTCCTTTGAGCATCCAAGGTAACAAAAACTACTAACTTGGTATATATCCTTCCATTCCCCCCCGCCCATGGTCATGTAATCCTAGAAGATGTTGTCTTTTTCATTTTTAAAATGGGTTCACATTTCTCTTAAAGCTTGTTTTATTTGTCAAGAAGGTATCACGGTTAACCCTTCAGGAAAGCCGGCACACAATTCTAACTAGATTGAAAACTAATTCATTCTGTAGAGCCATCATAATTCCATAATTTATTCAATAATTTCCCCAATGATGGATATTTGCTTTATTTCTACTTTTTGACCACTACCGACAATGTTGCAATAAACGTTCTCTACATATATAGCGTGTCATATGGGTACTTTTATCTCTGCAGAATTGATTCTCAGAAATGGAGTAACAGATCAAAAGGTACGTGCACTTTAAAATTTTAATAGATAACACCACACTTCTCTCCTCAAACACCACAGCAATTTATGTTCCTGCCAGCAATGTGTGAGAGTGATCTTTTCCCTCACCAGAAGTTATTATTAGTAATTCTTGTCCATCTGATGAATGGAAAATGGTGTCTTGTTTCTTTACTGTCATTTTTTCCTACTATGAGGTTGCGTGTATTTTCATGGTTTCGTGTTCCCGCTATCTGGATATCCTTTCCTGTGAACTGCATATTCCTATACTTTGACTGGTTTTCTGCTGAGTTGTCTCCTTATAAATTGAGCTGTAGGAGGTATCTGCATATTAGGGGTATGCATCCTTTTATGTCATATATGTTGCAAATTATATCTACTTAATCATTTGTCTTCTGTGTTTTCTGTTACTTTTATGTAGTCAATAGGTCTATCTTTCCCTTATCACTTTTGGGTTTCCTCTGTTGTTTAGAAAAGATCTTCCTCAGACCAAGGATTTTTCTTTCTGTATTTAAAACTTTAATGTACTTGAAATTTGCTTTTATATTGCATGAGCTAGGAGATAAACTGTGGTCTCCAAGAGGGATTGCAAAGAGTGCTGGCAGCATTTATGGAATAAAATCTCTTTTTCTTCCCCATTGAATTAAAGTAACACTTTTGCCACATTATGTTTCCTCAAACAATTTGATCTCCTTCTGGACTTGAAGTTTTAAGTGATCTATTTGTCTCTTTTTTTGTGTGCGCTAATACTGTATGATATGGATTACAGAAGCTTTATGGGAAGTTTAACATTAGATAAGGCAAGCCCCCTCCCCGACCTCCAGTGCAGAGATATTTATTCTTTTCCATACATCCTTAGGCTGTTATCAAGTATTTATTTCTTTATTTTTGAACTTTAAAAGTCTCTCCTCCTCCCTTAATATATAAATACTGCCTTCAAGGCACTTGAAGTTTACAGGGGTAATCACTGCTTAAATAATACCTCAGTAAGTCTTAGATACTATAGTTCTATTTTATGCATCTTAGGCTAATACTAGGAGCAAAACTGTATTGAAAACAATAAAATATCCAGGATACTACTTAAATAAATGACACATCATCATAATGGAACACTATGTAGTCATTAAAAGAATGGCTATGCTTTTTTTAAATGGATTGAACTGTGCCCCCCCTCTAAAACTTAAATGTTGAAGTCTTAACACTCAGTACCTCAGAATGTGACCTTATTTGGAGACAGAGACTTTACCGAGGAAATCAAGTTAAAATGAGGTCATTCGGTTGGGCCCTAATCCAATATGACTGATGTCCTTATAAGGGGAAACTTGGAGACAGACACACACACAGCAAAAACGCCTTGTGAAGATGGAGGCAGAGATCTACAAGCCAAGGAATGCCAAAGATTGCCAGCAAACAACCAGGAGCTAGGGGAAAAGCACAGAACAGATTCTCCCTCTCCACCTTCAGAAGGAACAAACCCTACCGACATCTTGATCTCAGGCTTCTAGTTTGTAGAACTGTGAGACAATACGTTTCTGTCGCTAAAGCCACCCAGTCTGTGGTATTTTGTTATGGTAGCCACTGCAAACTAATACACGATGTACTGATACACAATGTGCAAGATATATTACTGGAGAAGAAAAGCATGATTCAGAACAAGTACGTATAACATGCTACCATTTATGTAAAAATGTATATACATAGAAACACACATACCTAAATGTATGTATATTCGCTTAAAAATTCATCAATATCTCCTGAACGGTACACAAGAAGCTGACAACATTGGTTGCCTCTGGGAGGGGAACGGAGTGGACGGTGCACAGAGATAGGGAAAAGAATTTTCACTGTATACCTTTTTGTAAGTTTGGATTTCTGACCCATGAAAACGATTACCTGTTTTAAAATAATTAATGTAAAAAAGAAAAGAAAACCCCATAAATTATCACCTTTTAAAACATTATCTTAAGTCAAAAACAGGTGACTCAAACAACACAGGCTTAAACTACTCAGGTCCACTTATATGCAGATTTCTTCCGCTAAATACATAGTACAGTACTACAGGATCTGCAGTTGGTTGAATCTGTAGATGTGGAATCGCCGGTACGGAGGGACAAATGTAAAGTTATACGTGGATTTTCAACTGTGCGAGGGGTCAGTGCCCCTAAGCCCTGGGCTGTTCAAGGGTCAACTATAATTTGAAAAGATTTTTTATAGTTTCTATGTGCAGATTTATATCAGAGAGAAACATGTTAATACAATGTTTACATATACAAGTAAATCTCTTTCTCTGTTTACTCAGACAATGAACTTTACAGTGTTAATATACGCTCATCATTAGTTGAAGTAATATGGGGGTTAAAGGAATACAAAACATAGTTTCTTTATCATAGAAGCTCGTAACTGAGAGGAGAAAATTTTTTAAAACCTTAAGTGAAGCATGAAAAAAAGTCTGAAGTCCTAAAATTCATGGCGTGTTTTTATTTGATTTTATTTGCTTTTTAAAATTATACTTTTGAGATAATTGTCAATTCACACGCATTTGTGCGAAATAACACAGAGAGAGCCAATGTACCTCTGAGCCAGTTTCCCCAAAGGTAACATCTTGCAAAATTATACTACAGTATCATAACCAGGATACTGATGGTCATACAATCAAGATAAAGAATAGTTCCAACACCACAAGAATCCCTCCTATGTTGCCCTTTTATAGCCACACCCACCTCTCTCCTTTCTCCTTGCTGTCCCTGCCTCCTGGCGACCACTAATCTGTTCTCCATTCTAGAATTCTGTCATTTCAAGGATGTTATATAAATGGAAGCATGCAGTATGTAACCTTTAAAGATTAGTTTTTACTCAGCATAATCCCCTGGAGATTTACTCAAGCTGCTGCATGTATCAATGTTTCATTTCTTTTAAATTCTGAGTAGTACTGCATGGTATGGATGTAGTACAGTTTGTATAACCATTAATTGTCGAAAACCATCAGGGTTGTTTCCTGTGTGGGGCCATTATGAATAAAGCTGATATGAACATTTTTGTATAGGTTTTGGGATAAGTGCCCAAGAGTATAATTACTCAGTTGAATAATAATTCCATGTTTAGTGTTACAGGAAGTTGGCAAACTGTTTTCTAGAGTGGCTGTACCATTCTACATTTCCACCAGCAATGTATGAATGATCCATTTTCTCTGCATCTTTGCCAACATTTGGCGTTGTCACAATGTTTTGCTTTAGCCATTCTCATTGGTATGTAGGGGTATCTCATTATGATTTTAATTTGCATTTCCCTAATGGTTCATGTTGACAATTTTTTCATGTGCTTATTTGCCATCTGTATATTTTCTTAGGTAAAATGTCTCTGCATATCTTTTGCTCAGTTCCTAATTAAATAGTTTGTTGTTTTATTACTGAGGTTTGAAAATTCTTAATATATTCTAGATACAGGTCTTTTTAAAGACATTTTATTTTGTCATAAGAACACAACATTAGATCTACCCTCTTAATAAATTTTTCAGTGTACATTATTGTTGACTATGGGTACAATGTTATACAACAGATCTCTAGACCTTATTCATCTTGTTTACCTGAAACTTTATGCCTGTTGATGAATAACTCCCCATTTCCCACTACCCTCATCCTCTGGCAACTACCATCCCACTCTTGATTCTATAAATGTGACTATTTTAGATACCTCATATAAGTGGAATCATGCAATGTTTGTCTGTGACTAGCTTATTTGATTCAGCATAATGCTGTCCTAGATACTAGTCTTTTGCTGGATATATGGTTTTCAAACATTTTCTTTCATTCCACCGTATGTAGCAGATATCTCCATTATCATCTCTGGTTTACATATGAGGAAACTGAGGCACAAAGATGTTAATAAACTTTCTCACAGTTACCTGTGTTAAAAATAAGACAACAGGCCCCAAATGGAGTCACTTATGCTAAGCCCCACATCACCAAACTGAGACTTAACTCGATTACACTTTTGGCTCTACCAGAAATGGAACCTTAAACCAGTCAATCAGAAATCACCAGGGCTGTATTACTGAGGTAATCTGCCATACAGACCCCAACCATCTCCTAAAGGAAAGGGACCCTGACACAACCAATTTACTTTTTGCTAGTATAACTTCCTTGTCCCTTTTTTTAAAAAAAAATAATTTATTTATTTATTTATTTATTTTTGGCCGCATGGGGTCTTCGTTGCTGCGTGCAGGCTTTCTCTAGTTGCAGTGAGCTGGGGCTGCTCTTTGCTGCAGTGCGCAGGCTTCTCATTTTAGTGACTTCTGTTCCCTTCCCTGCTCCCTTCTGCCTATAAAAGTCTTTCATTTTGTACAGCTCCTCAGAACTCCTTTTTATCTTCTACACGGGATGCTACCCAGTTCATGAATCATTGAGCAAAGCCAATAGATCTTTAAAATTTACTCAGCTGAATTTTATTTTTTTAATACTTGTCTAAGTAAAATTAGAATGAAAGTTCAAAACCCAGGTATGAGGGGGATACCATTTAGTGAAATAGCTTAGGCATCATGAAAAAAGTAAGAACAGTGACATTTATAAAAAGTAAACCAGGGCTTCCCCGGTGGTACAGTGGTTAGGAATCCGCCTGCCAATGCAGGGGACACGGGTTTGAGCCCTTGTCTGGAAAGATCCCACATGCAGTGGAGCAACTAAGCCGCTGCACCACAACTACTGAGCCCGTGCGCCACAACTACTGAAGCCTGTGCGCCTAGAGCCCGTGCTCCGCAGCAAAAGAAGCCACCGCAACGAGAAGCCCGCGCACCACAACGAAGAGCAGCCCCCGCTCGCTGCAACTAGAGAAAGCCCGTGGGCAGCAACGAAGACCCAACGCAGCCAAAAATAAATAAGTAAATTTATTTAAAAAAAAAAAGTAAACCAGGGGTACAAGCTAAAAGTATATAGATTCTATTTGGATTTAGTAAATATTTTGATATTGTGATTTTGCTTTCATTTTATAATTTCTAAAACATTTAAAACTGTAGTTTTTCTGGTTCACACTACTGTGCAAAATGAAAACAAAACAACAAAACCTAAATTATAATCTGGTTTACAGTTTAATAAAATAGTAGTATTTGCATTGACTTTAGTTTGAGTTCGTGCAAATAAATATCCACTTTCCCTATTTTTGATTTTTGGTTCAATTTGGTTCAAGTTCCTGATACAAACTGTTAAAAGAAATAATCAAGGACTCTGAAATTGTTACACAAAAAAGAAATAATCAAAGGCTCTGAAATTGTTACACGATTACTGTGTGTCTTTTCCATGGAATAATATTCCCTAAGAAAATGTTTCGGAGTTATCTGATTCTTTAAGGGTAATAAGCACCTTAGTGTTTGGTTGGGCTATTGCAACTCTGGAGTCAACTTGTGCGGGGTGCTGAAGGTAATACAAATGATTCTTGTTTGTAGAAATGCAAATGTATTTGACTCCTCCATGCAGACAGTCACCAGTATTGCATCTGTTACGAATTATCAGCATTCCTGATTGTTTACGTATACGTCTGTTCCTCTGACTCCTCTGAACCAACTGTAACATCTTACTGGTTCTCTCATTAACGATTTAATAAAATGTTTGACATAATTCATTTTACATTTCTACAGGAGTCATGATTTGACCTTTTTCTGAAAATTAGCCTCTAATAAAACGCAAACATAAATACTATCTGTTCATTCATTATACCACTTAGAAAAGGTTCCTATGTATCTGATACCTTGCCAGGTGCCTGATACACAACTTCTAATGATAATACCTTATATATCCATGGTATATTTATCTAAACATTTAAGCAAACATCGGTATAATACTATTAACAAAACTATAGAGTTTATTCAAATTTCACCAGTTTTCCCACTAATGTCCTTTTTCTGTTTCAGGATCCAGTCTAGGATCTCCCATTGCATTTAGTCATAATGCCCTTTTGGTTTCTTCTAGTTTGACAGTTTCTCAGTTTTTCATTTTTCATGACTGACAATTTTGAAGAGGACCAGTCAGGAATACTGCAGAATGTCTCTTAAGTTGTGGCTCAAGTTTTCTCATGATTAGACCGGGGTTGTCAGAATTGCCCTTTTCATCACATTATATCGGGGGAACATGGTATCCACAAGACTATCAGTGGCAAACGTTAAACTGACCACGTAGTTAAGGTGGTGCCTCTGCCAGATTTCTTCTCTGCTGTCGTTATTACAGTTCACCCTTGAACAATGCAGGGGTTAGGGGTGCCAACCCTCTGTATAGTCGAAAATCTGCATATAACTTTACACTTGGTCCTCTGCATCCACAATTCCACATCCACGGATTCAACCAACTGTGGACTGTGTAGTACTATAGCACGTATTTAGTGAAAAAAATCTGCATATAGGTGGACCTGTGCAGTTCAAACCCACGTTGCTCAAGAGTCAACTGTGTTTCTCCCTTTCTTTATTTTCTGAAAGCAAGTCACCAAGTCCAGGTCACGCTCAAGTGGGAAGGGAGAATTAAACTCCACTTCTTAGAAGGGTAGTATTTATATATTTTTTGGAATTGTTGCATAAGGAGGATTTGTCCCTCAAAAATGATTTTTCAGTGAACAGAGAAAACACATTATTATCTGCTTGCTGTGAGGCCAATCTCGTTTTTCCCCTTTTCTAAATCGATAAACTGGCTTTTGTCTTTTCCAGACCCACGTAAATTAATGTTTGTTTTTCCTTATGTTATCGTTAATTTATTTATATAGGTGACAAAGATGTTTTTTGGTAGGGTTCTGGAACTCAAGACTATTAAGTTTTTTCACAGATTTCTGTGGACGCAAATCGTACCCACACTGGGAAGGGAAATGAGCTGACAGTATACATGTCACTTTGAATCACTGGGTATCCTACTGGGGAATATTGAGTTGCTTAAGCTTCAAAGAAAGATGTGACAATGGCTAACCATATTTTAGATTCAGATTTTAATGTTTTCACAGCCTAGGTGGCCCATCAATCTTTTTATATTAATTTTTTTTTAAGTTCTCCAACCATTTTTCTGGGCAAGATTGTTTCAAATGCAAGACTAATTTTAAGCTCGATTAAAATGTTAAAGAGACTGTCATGCCATTTGTATTATCCTTTATGAAAAAAATCAATACTTTAATAGACTTACTCGGTAAATTATTTTGAGAAACTCAATAGTATTGTTAAATAAAGCAGAACTCCCCATCAGATTCCAGTCTTTTATATGTATTTTCTGACAACAGGGTAAAATAAGAATGAAGCAATGAGTCAGACGACAAAAGATTAAAATTTTTTTTTATTTTTGCAAAGAATACAGCTTTTACACATTACAATGTTCTGAGCTAAGGGTGGAAATTTGCCGTAGAGAACTGTTAATTGAGTCCCGACGTCTCAAATTCCACACGTTACTCATCCTCTAACACTTAGCACATTCTTTTACGATAAGTTATTTTTAAGAACCTGTCTTTACTACTAGACCATGACCTCTGACTTCAAAGCCTGTAAAGATACAGTCATATTTATTTCCTCAGGATAGTTCATCATAACTGGCACACGGTCACACTAGCCACATTTCAAGCGCTCAACAGCCACGCGACGACAGTATTAGGCAGCCCTGATGTAAAATATTTTCAGCACAGAGAATTCTACTGGACAGTGCTGTTTCAGAGCAGAGTTTCTCAACCTTGGCACTGTTGACATATTGGACGAAGTAATTCTTTGTCTTGGGGAGCTGTCTTGTGCATTGTGGAATGTTGAGCAGCATCCATGGCCTTTAGCGACTAGATGCTAGTAGCGCCTCCACCCTCAATGTGACAACCCAAAGTGTCTTGAGTCATTCTAATATGTCCTCTAGGGATAAAATTGCCTCTGGTTGAGAATTACTGAGTTAGAGAAATGCTTCTTGAACTAGGGTTCCAGAAAACAAGCTGCTAAGACTTACTCTCAGGGACTACTGAAAGTGGTTTTATTTAAAAAGGGATCCACACATAACTTAACTGTTTCATATAATTGCATAAGATGACGCTGTTTAATAAAAAGAAAATGTATCAGAGTAGAATTGTGCTACAGTCACAAGAAGCAACCTTTCCCTCATTTCTCTTAACCAACACACCTTGGGCTTATCAAAATAAAACTCTTGCCTATGAAGCAACCATTATAGGGCTCTTTCTTAGATCTATGTATTTAAATAAAACATCTTCACCACTTCAGTGTACACTGGGCTGGTTTCAAACTGTGAAGACCCACGTTATTTTTCTCTGATGGCTTTCTCTGGCCACAGAAGTGTCTTTTTGCCAAGGTGGCATGCCAAAAGTACCGGGGAAATAACTTCCCCTTGAAAGCAGTCCTCAACCAATGCCTATCAGGAGTTCGTGTATATATATATCCCAGCTCCCTTGTCACTGGGTAGGATAACTGAAGCACGTGTTTTCAATATACCCAGAGTTGCCCCCCTGGGGTTAAGTTCCACTAGACCAGTAGTAGGACGCTTGATAATACATCTTTTACTGAATGCCTTCTCTTCACTGTCTCACTTCCTCTCTCTGTATCTATGGATATTTTATACCCCGCCCAAGTCAATCCCTTTTCTCAGTGTCTGCTTTGACTCAGAGTTTGCATTCAATTCTTGACTCTGAGTCTGCTTCTGGGGGCTCTAGAATAAAACATACCGATTAGTTAACTCAATAACTATTTATTCAGAATTAGTAAACCCCTTACTGCATGCTAGATTAGGCAGCACAGGTACTGTCTTGTAATTAGAACAAATAAATTTTTTATTTAGATGAAGTTTACATTACATAAAATTAACCATATTAAGGCAAACAGTTCAAGTGACATTTAGTACATTCATGATGTTGTGTAACTACCATCTCTGTCTAATTCCATCGCTCCAAAATAAAACCTCAAACTCATTAAGCATTTACTCTTCACTTCACCCTCACTATGCCCCTGGCAACCAACACTCCACATTTTGTATTTATGGATCTACCTACTATGAATACTTGAAAAAAATTGAATATATGTCCTTTAATGTTTGTCTTCTTTTGGTTAGCATGTTTTCAAGGCACATCCATATATCAGTACTTCATTCCTTTTCTGGCTGAATAATATTCTATTGCAGGTACAGTGGACCCTTGAACAACGTGGGTTTCAATTGCATGGGTCCACTTATATGCGACTTTATTTCACTGAACACATACTACAGTACTACACGATCTGCAGTGAGCTGAATCTGTGAATGCAGAACTGCAGATTTTCAATAGCGTGAAGGGTTGGCACACTAATGCCTGCACTGTTCAAGGGTCAACTGGATATACCACGGATCCATTAATTTGGTTTTCTTATACTTTTTGCTTTTACAAATACTGTTGCTATGAGCATTAACATATAAGGATTTGTTTGAGCACCTGTTTTCAATTCTTTTGGGTATATACGTACCTGGGAGTGGAAATGCTGAGTCATGTTAAATCTATATTTAACTTTTTCTGGAACTACCAAACTGTCTTCCACAGCAGCTGAACCATTTTACGTTTCTAGTGGCAATGTATAGGGGTTCTAATTCTTCCACATACGAACACTTACTCTGCATTTAGTTTTTGATCATAGCCATCTTTGTGGGTGTGAAGTGGTATCTCATTGCGGTTTTGACTTGCAAATGACTAATGTTGTTGAGCATCTTTTCATGTGCTTGTTGGTCATTAGTATATCTTCTTTAGACATCTGTCTATTCAAGTCCTTTGCCCATTTTTTAATTGAGTTGTTTGGTTTCATTTCCTGTTTGTTGTTTTTTGTTTAAGTTGTAAGAGTTTTTTTTTAAAAAAACTAATCTGGATACTAGATACTTATCAAACATACTGTTTACAAATATTTTTGCCCATTGTGTAAGGTGTCTTTTTACGTTGACTTTTTAAACAACATACAAAAGTTTAAAATTTTGATGAAACCCAATTTATCTTTTTTTTTCTTTTGTTGCTCATGCTTTTGGTATCATATCTAAGAATTCATTGCAAATCCAAGGTCTTGAATATTTACCCCTCATTTTATTTTTTTAATTTTTAAAACTTTATTATTATTATTATTTTTTTTTGTGGTACGCGGGCCTCTCACTGTTGTGGTCTCTCCCGTTGCGGAGCACAGGCTCCGGACACGCAGGCTCAGTGGCCATGGCTCACAGGCCCAGCTGCTCCGCAGCATGTGGGATCTTCCCGGACCGGGGCACGAACCCGTGTCCCCTGCATCGGCAGGCGGACTCTCAACCACTGCGCCACCAGGGAAGCCCCCTCATTTTATTTTTAACAAATGGACTTTTAGCCTTACTGTGCCTTGTCAAAATATTTGGATCTGCTCTTTTTCAAAAACACAGAGTAATCGTAGTACATGTTTTTGCCAGAGAATTCTCTACAACTTCACAATGTTTACAACAACACATTCCTTTCTAAAGCTAAGGTCCAGTATATAGTATTTATGGAGATCTGCTAAAAGAACAGATAGTGAATCCATTTCTCATGTCACCACAACATATATATATGTCACCACAACCATATATATACATACTTTTGCTTTGATCTGTTGTTGTAGAAATGTTTCCTACTTCATTACAAACTCTTCAGAAGAAACTTCTTACCCTTAATTTAAAAAATTATAGATATTCAGTCCCTTCATGTCTCATGGGTTCTACGGAATATTTTTTTTTAAGAGATCAGGTGGAAAAGATCTGTGTTTCTTGTTTTGACTAGAGATGGGGATTTCTTTTTTTCTTTTTTCTTTTATTTTTTATTATTTGTGGCTGCATTGGGTCTTCGTTGCTGCACGTGGGCTTCCTCTAGTTGAAGAGAGCGGGGGCTACTCTTCGTTGCGGTACACGGGCTCCTCATTACGGTGGCTTCCCTTGTTGCAGAGCACGGGCTCTAGGCATGCGGGCTTCAGTAGTTGTGTCATGCAGGCTCTAGAGCGCAGGCTCAGTAGTTGTGGCGCGTGGGCTTAGATTCTCTGCGGGATGTGGGATCTTCCCGGACGAGGGCTCGAACCTGTGTCCCCTGCACTGGCAGGTGGATTCTTAACCACTACGGAGGTGGGGATTTCTGTTTTATTAATAGTCATTGATTTTCATATATACCCAAATGCACAGACACCTATGTTGGGAGGGAAGGCTATGTAGCTAAAAACTTAGTTTAATTTTTATCAGTGAAAGACATAAACCGATGTTTATCCTTTCTAAAAATAATAAATTTACTTTTTTCTATGTTATGATAAATTATGGAAAAGAAATTTTTAAAAGGAAAAGAAAAAATGGAAGGACGGTAACGACACAGTCATACACACAGAAACCATGGTTTAAAGAAATATTAAGAAAAAGAAAGATGGAAAAATAGAGAAGAAAAAGAAGCAATTCACAAATATGTACATATACTCAGAAGGATATGTCTACCTAAAGGTGGTAAAAAAAAGACATTCGTACTTAACAAACATTTGCACAGAGAAAGAGAAGGTGGCCAAAAAATCACAGAATTAGAATGAAAGACAGCAAGACAAATGGCTTAAGACTGAGAAAGACACAGTGTTCTCAGATTTTAAAAAATAGAGGCTTGTTGAGCAACATCCATATCCTTCTGCCCTTTAGGTTTTTGCTGCTATTGCTTGTTGAAGCTCCACTGTATGTCACAACGGTGGGCACAAAGGTGGTAACTGTTCTTGGCACCCGCTCCCTGGATCATTAACCATCCCGGGGAACTTCCAGTAGAGTTGCAAGTTCCCCACTCTCGATTGCTTTCCACTACTTTTTGAGCTTTCTCCACAAAGACAAGATGCACATGGGTCACTTTCAAATGACTTAACAATTAGTCTTCAGCAGGTGGGAACATTCTTCCAATCTAGAGGTCCTAGGTGAAGTGAGTGAGGCCTAAGATGGCTCTTTTAAGTACTATTAGGTGGTGATATGTTCTGAATATTCCTTGGTTCATAGAAATAAATTCTTTTCTCATCAAAAATCATGACAGTGATTTCATTAGCTAACAGTATCCTAACCCCTAACTCTTGCTTCCTGATTTGATATAAACACTCTAGAAGACTTCAGGAAATTTCATTAGGATCTGTACATATGGGGATGGTCTGATAAAGATGATGTCTGTCTAGTGCTGATGTGGTTGTGTCCTAACTCACAAACTCATATCTCTGCTCCAGTCTTAATACCTTGCAATCCCTGCACATAAAGTTTGAAAATGAAAGTATGAGAAAATACAAGCTATTATTAGGAGTGCTACTAAGAAAAGAAATTCAAAAAGATGGAAGCTTTTAAGTAGAGATGTCTGACATTGACAGTGGAGATAAAATAACTGTTAGCGACTAAAATGCCTCAACAATTAGATCTATAAATCTTATAGGTTGTGCAGTGCAATAAAAAAGAAATCAATATATAAACTCTACTTTCTGATCCTGACTTTGGATTCTAGAATTTGATTTAATAATAAACCATATGTTTTATGATTTATTTTTAAAAGTTATCTAAGTATTGCATGTATATACATATAGTCCCAAAACATGAAATAATACTATAGACTTAAATTGAAAAATAGCACACCCTTTCTACCTGAGTTTTCCTTTATTCCAAACTCTTCTAGCTATTCTTTTCTGATATTTACAGCCATACGCCTAAATATTATGCTTATAATCCAATTTCTTAATTTATCAATTGTAGTCATTATCTATTGAATTCCCATTATGGAAAATAAGGATCTAGCACCCTTTTATCCACCAATATTCCTACTTTCTCGTGTGTGTGTGTGTGTGTGTGTGTGTGTGTGTCTGTGTAATCTCAACAGCTAAATAAAATAACACATGGGCAAAATATATTAAGAAATAGTTCCCTGAAGATGATAAATGGATAGTAAATAAGCAAATTTTTAAAACTTCAACATAGGGGCTTCCCTGGTGGCGCAGTGGTTGAGAGCCCGCCTGCCGATGCAGGGGACACGGGTTCGTGCCCCAGTCTGGGAAGATCCCACATGCCGCGGAGCAGCTGGGCCCATAAGCCATGGCCGCTGAGCCTGTGCGTCTGGAGCCTGTGCTCCGCAACGGGAGAGGCCACAACAGTGAGAGACCCGCGTAGAGTTGCAAGTTCCCCACTCTCGATTGCTTTCCACTACTTTTTGAGCTTTCTCCACAAAGACAAGATGCACATGGGTCACTTTCAAATGACTTAACAATTAGTCTTCAGCAGGTGGGAACATTCTTCCAATCTAGAGGTCCTAGGTGAAGTGAGTGAGGCCTAAGATGGCTCTTTTAAGTACTATTAGGTGGTGATATGTTCTGAATATTCCTTGGTTCATAGAAATAAATTCTTTTCTCATCAAAAATCATGACAGTGATTTCATTAGCTAACAGTATCCTAACCCCTAACTCTTGCTTCCTGATTTGATATAAACACTCTAGAAGACTTCAGGAAATTTCATTAGGATCTGTACATATGGGGATGGTCTGATAAAGATGATGTCTGTCTAGTGCTGATGTGGTTGTGTCCTAACTCACAAACTCATATCTCTGCTCCAGTCTTAATACCTTGCAATCCCTGCACATAAAGTTTGAAAATGAAAGTATGAGAAAATACAAGCTATTATTAGGAGTGCTACTAAGAAAAGAAATTCAAAAAGATGGAAGCTTTTAAGTAGAGATGTCTGACATTGACAGTGGAGATAAAATAACTGTTAGCGACTAAAATGCCTCAACAATTAGATCTATAAATCTTATAGGTTGTGCAGTGCAATAAAAAAGAAATCAATATATAAACTCTACTTTCTGATCCTGACTTTGGATTCTAGAATTTGATTTAATAATAAACCATATGTTTTATGATTTATTTTTAAAAGTTATCTAAGTATTGCATGTATATACATATAGTCCCAAAACATGAAATAATACTATAGACTTAAATTGAAAAATAGCACACCCTTTCTACCTGAGTTTTCCTTTATTCCAAACTCTTCTAGCTATTCTTTTCTGATATTTACAGCCATACGCCTAAATATTATGCTTATAATCCAATTTCTTAATTTATCAATTGTAGTCATTATCTATTGAATTCCCATTATGGAAAATAAGGATCTAGCACCCTTTTATCCACCAATATTCCTACTTTCTCGTGTGTGTGTGTGTGTGTGTGTGTGTGTGTGTCTGTGTAATCTCAACAGCTAAATAAAATAACACATGGGCAAAATATATTAAGAAATAGTTCCCTGAAGATGATAAATGGATAGTAAATAAGCAAATTTTTAAAACTTCAACATAGGGGCTTCCCTGGTGGCGCAGTGGTTGAGAGCCCGCCTGCCGATGCAGGGGACACGGGTTCGTGCCCCAGTCTGGGAAGATCCCACATGCCGCGGAGCAGCTGGGCCCATAAGCCATGGCCGCTGAGCCTGTGCGTCTGGAGCCTGTGCTCCGCAACGGGAGAGGCCACAACAGTGAGAGACCCGCGTACCGCAAAAAAAAAAAAAAAAACTTCAACATCACCAGTCATTAGTGTAATGCAAATTAAGACGATCAAGAGAGATCAATACCCAACTATTAGAACAGCTAAAGTTTAAAAATGTAGTGATAATACCAATGCTGACAAGGATGCAGAGAAACTGAATCACTGATTCATTGCCAGTGGGAATATAAAATATAAAATGATAGAGCCACCTGGAAAGTGGCAGTTTCTTCAAAAACTAAACACACATTTACCATATGGCCCAGCAATTTTATTCCTGGGCACTTATCCCAGACAAATGAAAATTTACATCCACACAAAAATCTATATACATATGTTCATAACAGCATGATTTGTAATAGCCAAAACCCGGAAACAACCATCATGTCCCTCAGTGGGTGAACGTTTAAACAGAATTCGGTAATCCACTCTATGGAATACTAGTCAGCAGCAAAAAGGAACGAAACAGTGATACACACGACTTGGATGGATCTCAAGAGCATCATGCTTAGTCAAAAAAGTAATCCCAAAAGGTCATGAACTCTATGACTCCCTTTATATAATATTCAAAAATGACAAAATTACAGAGATGGAAAGCAGATTAGTGACTTCCAGGAAGATGGTGGGAATGGTGGGAGCAAAGGGGATGGGTAGCCTGAGGGAGATATTTGTAGGGACGATATAGTCCTGTATATTGATTACTGTGGTGGTCACACAAATTTACATGTGATACAATGGCATAAACACACACACGCACACACACATACACACAGAGACATAGTACCAATGCCACTTTCCTGATTTTGACAGTATACTATAAGTTAAGTAAAATATAATCACTCGGGGGGGGAGTGGGTGAAGGGTACGGGGACCTCTCGGTATTATTCTTGCTTCCTGTGAATGTTTATTCCAAAACAAAAAAGTTTTAAGAAATCAATATTTAGGGTTTACCTTATTGTGACTAATACTGTCCATGGTTGAGTCAAATATTTTATACCATTATTATATTTTCTTTTTTGTATAACTTTACTTCTGTATAACTGATTTTTTACTTTTCCTACCTGGAACAACTTACTTTTTTGTTTGCTTAGTTTTAAATGTCCACATATGTATGTCCTTCCAATCAATTTTACAGAATTTAAAGCCACTCTAATGGTGGTTTTTCATGCACAAACACAGCAATTATTCGAATTGTTCCATTCTCCCTTCCATTCCCCAGTCTCCGTCAAAAAGTTCTTCTGAGAGCCCTCTACCCTTTTGCTAAAATTTTGACTGGTTGTTTTTTTTTTAAAGGTCAATTTTATCCCAGTTATTAAATAATAATTCAGTAGGGTACAACAGTCCATGTAGATGTTTGAGTCTACATTCTTCTGACATTTTTTTTTTTGCCACCATTGACAAGTCTGCTATTTTTCCTTTGCAAGCAATCTTTTCTTTCCCTGGGTGTTCTAAAGATCTCACTGTCCTTAATGTTTGGCCATTTCATTGCAGTGTGTCTAGGAGGAATTTTCTCTAAATTTATCCTAATTGGGATATCTTGGCTTCTAAAATCTGAGGAGTCATATCTTTCAGCATTTCTGGAAAATTTTCACCCTTAGCTGTTTGAATATTGCCTCCCCCAGTTTATTCTTTCAAAATTCCCATTAGATATATGCTATACATATGCCATCTTCCATATGTCTTAAATTTTCTTTAGTATCTCCCCCTCTCTATTCTGTTTCAAGTAATTTCTTTGGATAATCTTCCAGTTCACTAATTCTTTTCAGATTTTTCTTAAGTTTTTGTTTAAAATGCCCAGCTTTTTTTATTACATTGATTATATATTTAATATATAGAAGGCAAATTAGGTACTTAAAAAAATCTGTCTGTTCTTTTTCTTTATAGTACCTTGTTGCTTTCTCAAGGTTTTGACTCTTTTATATCTTTAACCTTTTTAAACATGCTCATTTAATTTTTGATTTTGATCATTCCATTACCTCAAAATATTGGAAGGCTTCCCTGGTGGCGCAGTGGTTGAGAGTCCGCCTGCCGATGCAGGGGACACGGGTTCGTGCCCCGGTCCGGGAAGATCCCACATGCCGCGGAGCGGCTGGGCCCGTGAGCCATGGCCACTGAGCCTGCGCGTCCGGAGCCTGCGCTCCACAACGGGAGAGGCCACAACAGTGAGAGGCCTGCGTACCACAAAAAAAAAAAATTGGAGAATCTAGTCCCCTCTCCCCAGATGATTCTTGTTCATAACATTTCCATGCATGTTTTACAATTTTAGATTGTGAATTCATGTCTGAGAAGGTATTAACTATGGAAACCCTGCATGGCCTTAGCTGAAGGTGTGTCCCTTCAGAAAGTGTTTGATTCTCAGGGTGCTAATAAAGAATACTTCTGAATCTGAGAGTTTGTAGAACCCCAAAGATAGTATTAATTCAGACACCAAACATGTGAGAGAAGTTTTTTCAACTTTCTCCAAGTAGACATTTTCCCTACTCAGAACCAAGGCAGAGTTGGACAAGATTCCTTGCCATCTCCTCTTGCTCGTAGATAGTTTTCCCAGGTTGCTCTTTCACTAAGGGTATAGCTCTTTAAGGACTTTGGTCTCTTACGGGGATCTCAGTTCTAATTCAACCAAACCTAGTCCTTCCTCCTATGCCTGAGAGGCTATTAGAACCTGAGCTTCTTGTTTATCAGCAAAACCCACCAAGTTAAGATTTTGTCTCCATTTTTATTAATCATTGCATACACTCTATTGAGCTCAGCTCAGCTTTAAATGGATATGTGTTATATTTCATCCAGCATTTCTTACTGGTTTACATAAGAAGTTTTGCCTCTAATACTGTCAGAAATAGAATGTTCTTTAGGCCTGCAGCACAACTGTAATCCTTGGCCCTCCCATCATCTCTCTCCTGTCTTGAATCCTAGACTCTGTGTTTCCTCGTCATTGTTTAATTCTTGAATTTTCATGGAGTTTGCCTTCTAATAGCTTCCTGAGGAAGGGTACTTGTAAAGTAAATTTTTGACATCCTGAATGCTTGACTATATCTTTATTAACTCTAAGTTGAACATTGTGTTCCCTCAGAATTCTAAAGATATGGACTCTTTAGCTTCTGTCTTCAAATGTTGCTGTTAAGAGGTCTGATGACATTCTGATTTTCTATCCTTAATTAATGATACAGCTTCTCTCTGTCAATTCTCTTTTTCTCACTCACTCATTCAATC
>NW_020174920.1:949444-968769 GCF_003031525.2 Neophocaena asiaeorientalis asiaeorientalis | reverse complement strand
GTGTCTTGATGTGAGCCTTTTTTTTTTTTAAAACTGTGCTGGGAACTTGAAGGACACTTTCAATCTTAAAACTCATGTCCTTCATTTCTGGAAAATGTTCTTATATATGTATATTTTGATCAATTCTTCCCTATATTTTCCCCAGAACTCCTTTAGAAAGATGTTGGGATTTCTTAGATTGATCCTTTAATTTTACCATCTTGTCTTTTCCATTATTCATTTCTTAGTCTTTATTTTATTAGTGCTCTTAGAGATTTACCTTCCATTTTAAATTTAATTTTATATCTTGGCTACTGTAATTTTCCAGAAGCACATCCTTTTTCTTTGAATTTTTCTTTTTAATAAAATCTTCTTTTTCTTTCAAGGATCTAGTGTTTTCTCTTATCTCTCTAGGGATATTAGGTATCTATTTTTCCAGTAGTTCTTTCTTTTCCTCTGTGTATGTATTTTGGACTCATTTCCTCAAATGTCATGTGGTCCTTTGTTTCCTATTCATATTTAGGATATAGGCACTAAAATTAATCATAAGGTTTGTTTATAGGGCTTGTCGACAGGTGAATTTCATCCCGTGAGCATGGGCAGATACCCCCAAATAAGAGGATCAATAGGTCTTTTCCCTAAGCCACTGAGTTTCTCTGGAGAAAAACATCTAATCCCCTGTCTGGGAGTACATATTTGCTGGTGGTACTCCTGGAGCTAATCAGAACCTGAACCTTGGGGAAAATGGGTGATCTTATTCAGTATATTTAGTTTCTTTTAATTCTATTTTCATTGTGGACACTCTCTCCTGCCTTCTTCTCTACCTGATGTCCCCAGGTGTTGAGCTGTTCTAATGTAATTTCTCTGGGGAACAAAACTCCAGTCTCCTGGTTGGGCAGGGAAGAGGCACTAATTTTAATTCCATGGAGAGGGCTGAGAGGCTTGGGGATCTAATTGCTTCTTAGACACACTTTCAGCTCTGTGCTCATCCCTGCCTTCTGTACTAGCTGGAGCCTTCAATTGCTAGGATTTTCTAAGTTCTAGGTACTTGGTATTTAGTTTTCCCAGAGATGCTAATTTCCCCATTCCCTCTACATACTAAAAAAAAATCTGTCATCTCTCACATTTTACTGTTTCTATTCTCATATTCTTTCTCCTTGTAGGTAAACATCATTTTAATTGCCTTATTCTCATTTTAGTGAAGTTTCAGAATCCACCATTTCTAACCAGAAATCCCTGTACGTGATCCATGAAAAGAAAAATATGTTAGTAAGAAATCTGGCCAACTGCCAAATGGGTGAAGTGATGGAGGGGGTGGCATTTAATGATGATCATTTAAATTTGGCCACTGGACAAAAAAATTTTTTTTAATTTAAAAACATAAATTTGGCCACTGGAGGATGCAATAAGTACTACTCTATATTTGCATTCGAATTTTTTTATGATCTTGAATTTCCCAGGTGTAATTTACTAGAAATATTTCTTTTCCTCATTACTTTTTGCAGCAAAATATTTGGAAATAATTTGTAACTTTAAGTGACATAAATTTCTTTTAACTATTAGGTTGAAACTTGCAAAAAATATCCTGCTACTTTTGTCTAAAACATTCAAATATTGGCAATATATGCTTCAAGCTAATATTTTAATATACTGCTTATGGACCTCCTGGAAATTTTACTATATATGCTATATCTTCCACTGGAGAATCTGGATTATCCCAGTTTTGTACCTCTGGATCTTTCTCAGGCTGAATATGTACATACAAGGTTGTACTCTGGCTAGTGTCCTTATCATTAAAAGACAGATGATATGAGACATGACAAGATTTCAGTCAGCTAAACCGAAAAATCCACTGAGCAAAATATTTACTTCTTCTCTGAGTTGTACTCTTGTAAATTCTGGCTTTTTAACGCTCACTTTGGAAATTTTAGTAAGATAACATAAATGAGCGCTTTGTAAGCTATAAAAGACCATATACAAATGAGGCACATTACTGTACGTATTTACAATGCACCACCAGAAATAAGAGATAAAAGTCCTTTCAACCCATTTTGACTATGAGACCAGAGAACAGAAGCAACTATCCTAACAACCAGGGCTCATTATTATTAACAATAATGATGATAATAATAAAATGAAGCTACTGACCCATACAAAGCGTTAAAAATATGCAGGGAACTGTGTTGAGTGTTTTATATAAGTTACCTCATTTAATCTTCACAATATTAACCTTTATTCCTATCCCCATTTTAGAAACTAGGCCTAGAGAAGTTAAGGGGCTTGTAGGAAGATTACACTGTGATTTTCTGCCAGTAGCATAACCAGTGTCCAGACACCGAATTACACTTTCATCACTATGCATGCTCCAATGCAGGACAATTCCAGTGCAAAGGATGGTCTTTGAGTGAAACATAGAAATGTGGACCTAAAAGAGAACTTAGAAATCCTAAGTCTATCAGCAAGGAATCTCATGTTCTGCAAAGCTAGGTTATTTTTCTGTGAATACTCAGCTACATGGGGGCAGAGCCAGAAGAGGTGCCCAGATGGCCACTAGTTGACTTAACCAATAAGGTGAGATGCGCCGAGCCAAAGGGGAATGGCTTCTTTGGGAATTTAGCCACTGTACTTTTTTCTTCTTTTAATCATAAAGTGGTCTGTTAACTTACAATCTTCTATTTAACCTCTCTCCTCTTCTCAGTCTTTAGCAAATCGCACAACATATTTGGCCGTAACAGAAATAAAATTAACTCCAGTTCACTTCCAGGGGACAAAAGAAAACTATGATTTTATTAGCAAAGGTGCATTTCTCTGAATCTTTTACGAATCTCAACTTCTCTATAGGAATTCCCCGTTGAAATGACATGTGGCATAGTTCATAGTTCCCACACAATCACAACATATACATTCAGCATCAAGATAAATAAGATATATGTTAACAAGTCGATCTACAGTTGCTAAATTTACACTATTAAAATGAAAGATTGCCGAGGGCTAGAGAGATTTTCTACCTGCCGCCGCCTTTCAAATGCCTGGTGGTGCTATATACACATGGTGCTTCAGTAACTTCTGGATGACAATGTAGTGGATTCGGCTTTTGATGCAGCTCCTTTTCAAATACGCTCTGCTCTTTTAATCTATTTTCTTCTTTACATATATAACAAAACTAGTTTATGGAACTTCTATGAGATTTAGGGTTTTTTTGGTTCTTTTCTCACACAAAATTAGTGCTACAGAAATAATATCCAGGCTGTCTGCTTTCACTGTTAATGAACGTTTGAAGTTATCTATGAAGTATTGAGATAGCTGAAAAAATCCACGGCTTGAAATATGGCTGGGTTTAACTCTGCAATTTAATTGTAAAATTAATAAAATAAAAATAATCATCGTCACAGCAGGAGCTCAATCATGCTGGTACAACTGCTGGGTCTGTTCTTAAATGTTATTAACTCTGAAGGCTGTATTCACTGTGGTGCCACCATTTTGGAAGGGAGGGCACATCAGGATATCGAGTGCATATTTTAGAGGTTTTCTTTGATACTGTACCATATAATGTGAAACACTAAAATCTAAACAAAATGTGTCTGCCTCATGTGAAGATGAATGCAAAGCTCACTGTAAGGCCTTTCAAATTTCAAGTACACGTTTAAACTTCAGTTAATTTACTTGGCTGTTTGGCTGTGTTCATTTTTATAATTACAGTAGCTTTCTACACAGTGTTAAATGGACCCATTGCGACGTACCAATAAATAATTAGCTTCTATCATTTTATCTTATACATTTATATATTCCATAACATATGTTGGCACACCTATTCACTTACTAATTCAAGAGTCATCTCTTAAGTCCAGATCAGAAATGTAATTGATTTAGCAGTTCCCAACCACGTCTACATATTCTTTTAGACTGAGCAATTAGCCACTGGTTATAGAGAAAACATTTTCTTAAAATATATATTTAGTTTTATTTAAAATAACTTTTACTTTGAAATGGTTTAAGAGTCACAAGAAACTGCAAATATAGTACAGGGAGTCCCCATATACACCCTTCATCCAGGTTCTCCCAATGGTAGTATCTTAACCACAGTACATTACGAAGCCAGGAAATTGACACTGGTACAAAGCTATTAGCTCAAATACAGACCTCATTTAGATTTTGCCAGTTTTCACATGTACTCTCTTGAAGACATAATTATTTTAATCTAGTTTAAATGCTAACTCTCATATCAGACAAACGTGTTTTATAGCTATTTTAGTATCATTCTAAATTGTTCTAAAAATATTCGATATAGCAAAATTATAAGAATATTCTGATCAATTAACGAACACAAAAGTCTGTGCTTTCTTAAATGGTTAGTCATTATTAATTTTTATAAACTATACTTCAATCCCATTAATCTCAATAGTCTGATATCTTAGTAATACGGATGTAAGTAATTCAACAGGAGTTCATTGTGATTTTACTTTAATTAATACTCGCTTATTGTAAAGTATTACTTGCCTTTTGATGGTATGCCCTTAATGACTATGCCACTTTTGGTGAGTGCCAGATCATTATTAATTCCTTTTGTATTCATTATAACAACATCCATCAGAGAAAGCTCATTTGCTATTAATGTGACTGTAACAGGTAATTCCATTCTAATCTAGTAGTGATTAATGTTCGCTTGGTAGGTAATTACAATATCATATTTCAAAGTGTTAGCATTGGACAATACTTATTTTGTGTGGTCTCTCAGAGAACCACAGCAATTTTTCTGGGCTTAGAACTGAAAAGGTTAAAGAAAGGAAATCAACCTAGGGAAGAAGAGGAAAGGTTTCTATGTGGCTGGAGAAGAGAATAGTGGTTAAGTGAGGGGTTTACAGAATACATTACTCTTTAATTTTTTATCAGTATGCTTCATATATACCCAGAAATATCACAATACATTCATAAAACAAAGAAAAATGAAACTGAGAGGTTTCAAAAGCCACTATTTTAGTTCTATGATACCAATGAACTTTCCAACCACATGGTTAGTTTAGACAGATTAGTTTCAATGTTAGAGAACTTATACTTAAAAGAACATCTTTTGATGTTGTCATAAATTTCATGTGTAAATTAATCAAAATTAAAGTTGTATACCTACTTTGGAACCAAAATTATTTTTATACAGAAAAAATAAATCTGCTAAAAATGTATACTGACTACTTAATAACATTACAGTTCTGTCCTACTTTAAGTAAACCATACGCACTTCCATTAACATCAATAAGCAGAGAGACTCCCACACATATTAGCACTTAACACATTCTCATTATGTTAGATTGGATCGATGCTGGTCATTGATTTTAAAAATCCTGGAAATATAGAAGTTACTATAGAACATTATAGGTTATCTGTACGCATCTAAGGTTTATAGTCTGTATGGGGGGGAATGCATACGAACCTGAAAACGACCTTGAAGTATATGCAAGACAGGTATCATTAATCTTATTTCATAGATGAGCAGATTGGAGCTGAGAGAAGTTAAGAGACTTGCCCTAAGTCCCATTACAGAGCTTTTACTGGAACTCAGGGCTTCTAACTCTTCGTTTTACGTTCTTTCCGCTACAGCCCAGTGCCATCCTGCCTCCACCCACTTGTGACAGCTTCTAGAGAACAGATGTAAGAAAATTTCCCAAGGGTTTAATAGTATCCAAATAACTAAAACAATAGGGAGGCCAGTGGAGGAAAGGAAGAAAAGAAATCAGGAGATCAGGAATGCTGGCACTTTCAAACCATTTCCAGGTTTATTCCTAACATGTTGACTACCAAGTCTGTAAGCCACAGAATTTTAAGTACAAATCCCACCAGACAGCAAGCTTAGATTTCTGTTGTGCTTTCAGAGACACTAAGATTAATTCAGAAACTAAAATGGATCTGGCCTAGAGATGTAGCCTATCAGCAGATACAACTGGCGCCACAGGGTAGCAAAGGGAAGGGAAATAAAGCCATGTAAATGATTGACCTTGGACAAGTCATTTGCTATTCACTTAATTTTATTTCAAACAACAATTATTGACACCTGCCATGTATCTTATTATGAATTATGAAGAGAAGGAATAATAGGATAAAATCACTGACTTCAAGAAATTCACAGTTGATAAATGCTCTGAAACAGGACTTCCCAATGGAGGTGCCAAAACACGTGACTGGGTTACAGGTATCTCACGATACGGTTCCCCTCAGGGAACTAAGACTGGGGGCAGGTTGGAGCCCCCAGACATGAGTCACCTTATCTGTTTATCATGATATCAAAATGACTGAGGAAATGACTACAAAGAAGTTTGGGCTTTTTTATAGAAAGGAGTGAGTGTGAATCTTAGCTGGGGGAGAACTGGGGCACAGAAGATTTTTCCAAGAAGGAGTGTGATATACCTAAGCTTAAACCAGAAGACAGGCGAGTCCTGGTGAACAGTTCAGCCAGGGAAAAGTACAACCTAACAGCATTAAGACATGTCAAGATTAGCAAACTTCAAACTGCTTGATACAAATGCAAATAGTATGCCACAGCCATACTGGATCATTTGCCTTTCTCTTCTACCTTTGTCTAAAGTTTTACCCAATGACCAAATGCCTCTTTCTCTGAGAAATTCTCATTTTTGTACATCCTCCTGCTCCTTTAGGCCACCTAGATCTGTGCTTCCCCAAATGCGAGTTGCTAACACCAGTGACAGGGAGCTGATCTGTGGTGCTACACAGATGAACAGTTTAAACCTGAACATTTGTTTTCACATGTATTATGAAGAAAACCACATGAACACACATCAAACTATAGTTTTACTCGTATTATTACTTAAGGTTAAAAGCAAAAAACAAAGATGAACTGATTTTTAAAAGTTCAGTAAATAATATCATTCAAAAAGATACTATAATTCAAAAAGATACATGCAGCCCTATGTTCATAGCAGCACTATCCACAATAGCCAAGACATGGAAACAACCTCAATGTCCACTGACAGATGAATGCGTAAAGAAGATGTGGTACACATATACAATGGAATACTACTTAGCCATAAAAAAGAATGAGATAATGCCATTTGCAGCAACATGGATGGACCTAGAGATTATCATACTATGCTTCCCCAAATGCGAGTTGCTAACACCAGTGACAGGGAGCTGATCTGTGGTGCTACACAGATGAACAGTTTAAACCTGAACATTTGTTTTCACATGTATTATGAAGAAAACCACATGAACACACATCAAACTATAGTTTTACTCGTATTATTACTTAAGGTTAAAAGCAAAAAACAAAGATGAACTGATTTTTAAAAGTTCAGTAAATAATATCATTCAAAAAGATACTATAATTCAAAAAGATACATGCAGCCCTATGTTCATAGCAGCACTATCCACAATAGCCAAGACATGGAAACAACCTCAATGTCCACTGACAGATGAATGCGTAAAGAAGATGTGGTACACATATACAATGGAATACTACTTAGCCATAAAAAAGAATGAGATAATGCCATTTGCAGCAACATGGATGGACCTAGAGATTATCATACTAAGTGAAGTAAGCCAGACAGAGAAAGACAAATATCAAATGATGCTGTTTATCTGTGGAGTCTAAAAAATAGATACAAATGAACTTATTTATAAAACAGAAAGAGACTCACAGAAATAGAAAACAAATTTATGGTTACCAAAGGGGAAAGGGGGGTGGGGGGAGGGATAAATTAGGAGGTTGGGATTAACATATACATACTCCTGTATATAAAAGAGCCAACAAGGATCTACTGTACAGCACAGGAAACTAAACTCAATATTTTGTAATAACCTATAAGGGAAAAGAATCTGAAAAGGCATATATATATATATACACACATATATATATATAATTGAATCACTGTGCTGTACACCTGAAACTAACACAACATTGTAAATCAACTACACTTCAATAAAAATATTTTAAAAACACAGAAATACTTATTGTTTTAAGCTATTGACTTTTGGGTGGTCCGTTATGCAGCTTTATTGTGGCAATAGATAACGAATACAGCTGCCAAATGATAATTTTGCCAGGTAAACTATTAAAACAAACCCCAGAATATCAGTTACCATCATATTGTACAGGAAGGGGCATTTTAACAACTAATAAAGCCAGAAGGACATAATTTCAAAATAAAGGGCAAGCCTTCCTAAGAAAGGAAGGTGACAAGCTTCCACTATTTCTGCTTTCTCCTTCCCTCTCTCTTTCACACCTTATATTTCTCTGCTGATTGAGGAAATCCTCACAGATCATCTGCGTTTGTGAACTTCTGCCTAATGTAATGCTTTTCACGTTCTAAACCCTCAAGAATGTTGTTGAGTGAGGAATCACAATTTGAACTGAACCATTTACAATGGTGTGCTACTAATTCTGGAACTGAATAATATGGTCATTGCGGTGTACTAAGTGTCATGAAAACACAGAAAAACACATTTTATATGGAAGATGTTGCATTCTCCATTATTTTAAGAATACTACTGCAGCATATAAAGTCATGCTGTGACTTTGTGGAAAGCCGTGCTTTACTGATTTAAAAGGACACATTGACTACATGTTGATTGGCTTGAAGGGGGCTTGCCAAGTTGAATTGTTTTATTCTCACCTGCCAGTCTGAGAATTTTCTTTAAAATGGTAATATATACAAATTAATCAATAAATTATTATGGGGATTTAATGTAAAAGGAAATAAAATAATCCAATTTCAAAACTGCCATGTCTATTTAGCACATGTCATAGTGTCCCTTAACCCATGGTGCCTTAACAAAACATAGATCAAAGTTAAACTTTATAAAGATGCAGAAAACCTCGTCCTCACAAAACATTCCATTGGAATAGAAAACTTCAGGCTTTTTCTATACTGGCAAACCCAGACCCATTAATTATAACAATTCTTTTTAATGGTCTACATCTAATCATGTACATTGGAGTATTAAGAAAACATGTTTTATACTCTCTGGTACTATTTTTAATGGACTCTTTGATGGATTGAATTAGAAAGCACTACAATTTATATTGTTTTAACAATAACAATTTTATTTTGCTCTACCATGGTAGAAACACCCATTATTTTTAAAAGACAACTTTAGAAAATTAAAAATTAATCATATAAAGAGGGATGGACAGATGGACGGATATACTATAAAGCAAGAATGGTAAAATGTTAATCGCAAAATATAGGTGGTGGCTATACAGATGCTCACTGTAAAATTCTTTTAATTTTGGGGTATGATTAAACATTTTTATATTAAAATGTTAGAAAAATGAATACTGAGTTGAAAATCTTATATCCTTTCGTAATTTTTATACAAGTGCCACCATTTTGTTGCCATGTCCTCGTCTGTAAATATGATTATTAACCATTTTACTTTGAAATATTTCAACAACAGCTTCGGGAGGTGTGCTTTTCCT
The DNA here is from genome assembly GCF_003031525.2 of Neophocaena asiaeorientalis asiaeorientalis. NCBI lineage: Eukaryota > Metazoa > Chordata > Mammalia > Artiodactyla > Phocoenidae > Neophocaena > Neophocaena asiaeorientalis. Next base: position 959,366 of record NW_020174920.1, on the reverse strand, counting down.
GTATGACTTCCTGACTGAGAGATCTGGGACCCCCTGTGGACCAGAAGTCTATTCTGGAGTTTGAGATCATTTTGAAGAATTATTTGGGCTGAGGTGGTGAGGTTAGGTGGAAGGTCCTCCCAGCAGACAGAAGTATGGAGATATAAGGTGAGTAGTGTCTTTGATTTTTTGGCTATATATCTCCCTCATGGGGAGTCAAGGAAATGGGGCCTGGGAGAAACTAGATCATGAATGACCTTGAATGCTACTCCAAGAATGTGTGAGTTTATCTTAAAGGTACAGAAGAGTTTTAAACATGGATATGGAGGGAACAGGGTCAGTCTTCATGTTAAAAGATGACTCTGGCTGAGGAACTGAAACTAGATGCAGGAAGACCAGTTAAGAGGCTACTGCAGTTTTCTACATGAAACTAATAGCAGTAACATCATCAACAACAATCATACTGACTATTCTTTACTGACTGCATTTTATGTATCTGACTAGGTGGTAATCTCAGTAAAACTGTAGGATACAAAATCAACACACAAAAATCAGTTGCATTTTATACACTAATAACAATCTAAAAAGGAAATCTGGAAAACATTTCCATTTATGAAAGCCACCAAAAGGATAAAACACTTAGGCATAACTTAACTGAGGAAGTGAAGGACTTGTACACTGAAAACAACAAAACGTTAATGAAAGAAATAAAAGAATACACAAACAAATGAAAAAAATGCCATGTTCCTGGACTGGAAGACTTGATATTGTTAAAATGTCCATACTGCCCAAAGCAATCTACAGATTCAATGTAATCTCTATCAAAATCCCAGTGGTGGGCTTCCGTGGTGGCGCAGTGGTTGAGAGTCCCCCTGCCGATGCAGGGGACACGGGTTCGTGCCCCGGTCCGGGAAGATCCCACATGCCGCGGAGCGGCTGGGCCTGTGAGCCATGGCCGCTGAGCCTGTGCGTCCGGAGCCTGTGCTCCGCAACGGGAGAGGCCACAGCAGTGAGAGGCCTGCGTACCGCAAAAAAAAAAAAAAAATCCCAGTGGCATTTTTTTTTTTTTACAACAGTTGAAAAAAAATCTAAAATTCATATGAAACTACAAAATGCCCTGAATAGTTAAAAAGAAATCTTGAAAAAGGTGAATAAAGTTGGAGGCATCTCATGTCCTGATTTCAAAATATATTACAAAGCTACAGTAATTAAAACAGTATGGCATGGCACTAGAATAAAGACAGACATATAGGCCAATGGAACAGAGAGTCCAGAAATAAATGCATATCAATCTTTCACAAGGGTGCCAAGGATACACAATGGGAAAAGGATGGTGTCTTTAATAATTGGTGATGGGAAAACTGGACAATCACATACAAAAGAATGAAACTGGACCCTTACCTAACACTACACAAGAAAAGCAATTTGAAATGGATTAAAGAGGTAAATGTAAGACCTGAAACCGTAAAACTCCTAGAAGAAAACACGGGGGAAAGCTTCATGACACTGGTTTGGCAATGATTTCATGGATGTGACACTAAAAGCACAGGTAACATAAGCAAAAATCGACAAGTGAATAATCTCATTTAATCTTCCAGAGAGCCAAAGGAGTAGAAATTTTATGAGGAAACAGAGGCTAGAAGAGAACAAGAAATTTGCCTGAGGCTTCAGGATTTGAATCAGACACACGTGCTTTACTCCACAGTGATAATGACCTGAAATGAGGGACAGTCATAGACAAAAGTCTGTTTTAAGAGAGTTTTTAGGAGGTAGAATTAGTAATATTTCATGTCGGTGTAGAAGTGTGTATAAAAGAGAGAAGTCTGCCTGGACCCAAAGGCTTCTGCCCTAGAAAACTGGGTAAACAGTGGTGCCGTTTTCTAGAATAGGGAATAGAAGCAAATATCCAGATCTGTTGGGAATTTCAGTTTGGGACATGCTAATTTTGAAATAATTGTGGACCAGGGTAAGGCTCAAAATATTTAATATCTGCTATAACAAAGGCCCAACCAATCAGAGCAGACACTAGCCAGTACATCCTCCCTGTGCTTATCAGTCCTGTGGCCTAAACATAAAAATTCATTGAGAAGTTGCAGAAATAAATATGGAATGGTCAAGAGAAAGATACAGGAAGCAGATAATGATTTGTGAGTCATCTGCTTATAGGCGCTAAATGGATGAAGATGAGATCGTGGAAGGGGTGTGGGATGTAAAGTGAAGAAGGGCTCAGGATGGGATCTGGGGAGCATTCATACTTATGGAAGAGGCAGAGGCTAAATCACCTGGTAGAGAGACTGGCAGATAGGTCGAAAACCTGGGTAAGAGGAGGTCAAGGAACTAAAGAAGGTAAGAATTACACAGAGCAGTTGAGTCAGGCAATTTGGCAAGGGATGGGACATTGGTTTTCTTAATGAAAGCAGTTTGCCTGGCATACAGAAGTAACAGCCCGATAATGTGGATTGAAAAGTGAAGAGTGGGCAAAGAAGGGGAGTGAGCCAGTCGTGCTACTCTTTCACAAAGATTGGCCATGAAATGAAGGAGAGAGAAGTAAGACTGGAAGGGGGTGGGAGAGGAGCGGGGGTGAGGTTGATAAATGTATTTGTTTATCAAGATGAAGGGTAGCAAAGGGTAAACTGACAGCAAAGGACCAGAAGGCAGGTGACTCAAAAGTTAGGAAAGAAGGGGCTCTCTGACAGAACAAAGCTCTGAGGGGATGGAATGTAGAATAGGGCATCAACTGTACTCCTGCACCTTCCGTATCTTATTATCCTCACGGCAGCTAGAGTGATTTTTTAAAAACAAACATAAACCACAAATTTATCAGCTCTTTTCCCAATGAGAATGTAAACTGCAGAGGACGAGACCCCTGTCAGCCAAGCACAAGGCTGGGAGAGTATAGATACTCAAACAGAAGTAGCACGGGGCTTCCCTGGTAGCACAGCGGTTAAGAATCCACCTGCCAATGCAGGAGACAAGGGTTCCAGCCCTGGTCTGGGAAGATCCCACATGCCGTGGAGCAACTAAGCCCAAGCCCGTGCACCACAACTACTGAGCCTGCGCTCTAGAGCCTTTGAGCCACAGCTACTGAAGCCCACGCGCCTAGAGCCCGTGCTCCGCAACAAGAGAAGCCACCTCAATGAGAAGCCTGCGCACCGCAATGAAGAGTAGCCCCCGCTCGCCGCAACTAGAGAAAGCCCGCGCGCAGCAGCGAAGACCCAACGCAGCCAAAAGTAAATAAATAAATAAAAAGTAGCATGAATGAAGAATGGCATAAATCATGTCTGAAGGGGAGGTCATGAATCCTTAAAGTCTCTTGTGTGCCATTTGAGGCAACCACCCCTTCTAAGGCATTTGTATGTCTCTCCTTTGTGACTCTAAGGGACCTGCTTTGCTGAACCAGTCTAAGAAATTTCTAGTTACTCCCTGTCTCTTTCCTCACCCAGTGAACAACTTAATGTTTGGTTTAAAAAAAAATTTCTTTCTCCCTACTCATCCCCACCTCCAAAACCAATCTCAGCTATTTCCAAAGTATTCCTTACGACTGCTAGGAATACGCATTGAACCTCAGCTCTGCTGGTGCTAATTCAGCCTACAAGAAACTACTGACCAAATTCAACCAAAATAACTTAAGTCTCATTAGGTAGGAGACTTTGCTGGCCTAAATTTTAAAATGATATTTTAATTAGTGGTTTACCAAGTGTGGTTCTCCACCAGCAACAATAGTATTCCCTGGGAATTTGTATAAGTTCTCAGGCTCCACCCAAACCTAATTGGTTATACCTTTTTCTGTTTCTCCACTTAAATGTCTTCAGTGGCAAAAGTCAATAGAGAAAATTTCTAGGAAGGGGACGCTTCAATCTGTGTTTTAACAAGTCCTCAAGTAGGTTCGATGCATGTTCAAGTCTACCCTAAAATAATGGATTTACTATAGTCTATAACTGATATATCTGAAACACAACTATGTCAGGGGAATGAATAAAACCAAGTTTTCTGTTCATCAAAAAAGGTAGAATTCCAGAGCTAAAGGAATCTCAGGACGTGGAGTAGATAAAATACATATACAAAGGAATAAAAGGTTAAAAAGTCCCTGAAAATGACTGAAGAGAACCTGAAACAGCATACCATATTTGAAACAGTACATTTTAAAAAGCTATGTATATGCCAAATCTCAGAATTCTTCTTTCTATGTGCTAGTTCGAGAGGCAATTCATTTCTGACACAACTGCCATATGCATTTACATTAATATGAAAGGCTTCTTATAAAGAGAAGGTAACACCCTGCATTTAGTAAACTGATTTCCAACATGAGGAAAATGCTTTACATGAAAATGTTACCCTCTGAAAATCTTCCCCTGACTATTCCTGTCTACATTCTTGATAGCAGACTAGTTCGGGGAAATTGCCACCATACAGCACCCACGTATCATGAATCTCAGAATCAAGAAAGTTTAAGTCAAGGTATTTCTCAGAGCCATTCTGAGAAATTTATTATCTGTACATGCATCTATGAGATGACTATCCGGTAAGAAGACTGTGAAAACAAGGTGACCAAGAACATATTCCTTCAAATGAACGCTGTCTATTAATGTAGCGAGTAATGTTACACCTTAGGAATTAAACTCCTCTTTTGAAACTGTCTTCAAAGACAGTTTCCAATATAAGAAATTTTCGTAGGTATCTACTTCTTTTTATTTTAAAAACTGATTGCATCTAGGTTTATCATTTCTTTATTTTATAAACTATTAGAGGCTTTTAAGACTGACAAAAAAAAATCAAACCCACATCATCTTTATCCATTCATCCGATGATGGACACTGTGGCACATATATACAATGGAATATTACTCAGCCATAAAAAGAAACAAAATTGAGCTACTTGTAATGAGGTGGATAGACCTAGAGTCTGTCATACAGAGTGAAGTAAGTCAGAAAGAGAAAGACAAATACCGTATGCTAACACATATATACGGAATCTAAGGGAAAAAAAAAAGGTCATGAAGAACCTAGGGGTTAGATGGGAATAAAGACACAGACCTACTAGAGAATGGACTTGAGGATATGGGGAGGGGGAAGGGTAAGCTGTGACAAAGTGAGAGAGTGGCATGGACCTACATACACTACCAAACATAAAATAGACAGCTAGTGGGAAGCAGCCGCATAGCACAGGGAGATCACCTCTGTGTTTTGTGACCACCTAGAAGGGTGGGATAGGGAGGGTGGGAGGGAGGGAGACGCAAGAGGGAAGATATGGGGATATATGTATATGTATAACTGATTCACTTTGTTATAAAGCAGAAACTAACACACCATTGTAAAGCAATTATACTCCAATAAAGATGTAAAAAAAAAGTGAAAGAAAAAAAATCAAACCCACCTTCAAAATATAAAAAACTGATACCTCTGAGGACATTAAAAAAAGAAGAAATCACAACAGTGAAAATAATCCACTCCCAATGCCCAAAGAGTACCAAAACAGTTTAAATGGCAACAGAATCCCAGGAATACTTCCACAACCTAAGGTGACTATTTTAAATTCTAATTAACACATTTAACTTTTTTTTATTTTAAAAACTCAGTTGATTAGTTGTTTATTAAAACATGTATTTAGAACTATAATTAAGAGAAATGATTATGGAGCAGTTAACGCATGCTGGTAACATCAGTCAAACCATTCACAAGTGCCTCTCATTTTGGCAGGGAGTGCCTTGCCTCCTCAGCTTCCTAAGGCCCTTCTGAAGTTCTCTGCGTCTCCTCTGTGGGCTCTTCTCACTCCTCTACGTTCAAGGGTCAGTGAGGCTTGGGGTTTTCTGCTTTTCTATGTACACAGACCTCCCCCCATATACTCCCAAAATTTCAGTTATCATTTTGGTGCAGATGATCCCCCAAGTCTTCATTTTTAGCTTAATATTCTACCCTGAATTTCAGAGCCACATAGCCAATTGCCCAAGAAGATTCCCTGAAATTATTTTCCTTTGAGATACTGTCCAAACTGTACGTATCCTAATCAGTGTTCTTAAAGTGTGGTCTTTCGCCAGCTGCAGCGGCAGCCCGAGAACTTTTTAGAAGAGCAAATTCTCTGTGCCCCATATACACTACCAAATGTAAAATAGATAGCAGGTGGGAAGCAGCCGCATAGCACGGGGGAGATCAGCTCGGTGCTTTGTGACCACCTAGAGGGGTGGGATAGGGAGGGTGGGAGGGAGGGAGGGAGACGCAAGAGGGAGGAGATATAGGAACACATGTATACGTATAACTGATTCACTTTCTTATAAAGCAGAAACTAACACACCATTGTAAAGCGTTATATTCCAATAAAGATGTTAAAAAAAAATTCTCTGTGCCCTTCCCAGACCTCTAGAATCAGAAACTTGCAGGGCGAGACTCGGTCACCTGCATGTCAAGAAGTCTTCCAAGTGATTCAAATGGAGCTAATGTTGAGAACCAGTCCTAAATTATACATAACATCTATCCCTTTGCCAGTCATGTTTTAGAATTTTCTATATTTTATGACCCTTTGACATCTTGGGGGCCTCGCTGGCCAGGGAGAGACTGCCCCTCCCAGGCCTAGCTAATTCCAAGAGAAGCAAACGACTCCCCGGTGAGGCTGCCTTCAACAGGCAAACCAACCAGTGCGAAGCCCATATCCCCACCCACCTCCTTTAGCTCACTTCCACACAACAAGCCAATATTGCCAGGGCCAGGTACCGGACAAGTAGAGACCACCCCTATATCTTAGAGCCTGCTGAAATTACTCAAGCCATCCAATACTAAACTTGCTTAAACTTGCCTACCCTGCCTCACCCATTCCTTCTCAGCGAAACCACAATACAAGAGAAACCATGCTTTCTCCTTTGCTTCTTCTCCCGCCTGAACGACTCTGGTACTTCCCCTTGTAGAAGTGCATCGTGCTGTATGTTCCCTTCTTTGGGAATTGTGAATAATAAAACTTCTTTTGTTGTCACTCAGTCACCTCTATAAATTAAACCCTGGGTACAACACTAATCCATCATTAAATATGGCAAAGTCTAGCTTCAAAAACGACAACAACAAACCAACGCTGGAATCAATTCATATCTGCCACTTACACACCACTGTGTCCTGTCTGGATTGCGTTAATACTCTAGTGAAGGATATTTTTGCCTTAGAATTCATGCTCCTCTGTTGGGCTGCACCCCACAGGCCTACAAGGCCTGTACTTGCCCACCTTCAAGACGGAAGAAAGAGCCCGGAGTCAGCGACCGAGACAACAGTGGTTTAACGGACGGGGGAGCTGACCTGTGGGAAGCAAGGTCCTGGAGCGACACCCCAGCGTGCGTAGCGGACGGCAGGCAGGACGTGGCGGCAGTCTTCACTCCCCGGCGGAAGGGGAGATTACCAGTTGTAGGAAAATTGACTTCAGGTGGGCTCATTAGTTACCAGGGAAACCGGCAGAGGGGCACGCCCCTCCCCGCCCCTTTGATAAGAACAATCACCAGCTGGGGCCTGGGGCGAGTAGTAGGAAAGTCAGTCAAGTGGGTCGATAGGAGTCAAGTAGGCACTGGTCAGGACAGGGGAGGTACAGAGAGCAAGAGAACAGCCACCTGGAGTGGCCTGGCCATACACCCTCCCACCTCAAACCAATTTTCATTCTATATAAAGTCACTCCTCTGCTTAACAAAGAAACAAACTTAAGTTGTTTACCACTGTTTCTCAAGTAAGAAATAAAAAATCCTTTCTGACCTTTGCTAACTTTCCAGCTCCGTCTCTCTCAATCCAAACTCCAGTTTTACCAAGCTGCAATTGTCTCAAAATTACTTTGCCATGATTTCACAGTTGCACACAGTATGTTGCCCAGTTTAGTACGCTCCTCACACTGCTTTAACCCCACCTGAGAAACTCCTCTTTGAGGTCTCAGTTTAGATATCATTGGAAGACTTCTCTAACCCTCGAGGCTGAGCTATTTTATCATTCCAAGACCTATCTCATCCCATTTCCTTCCTGCCATCTTCCCACCTTTCTGGAGTTCTTATTCCTGCCAAATCAGAAAAGGAAAGGGGATAGGAGTCAGAGACAGAAGGAACTGGGAGTGAGAAGGAAGGAGGCAGGAGGCATAGGGGAGAGAAATAAGTTCCTGGCATTCTTAATCGAAACTCTGAAGGCATGTTCCACAAATGAAACACCTGTAATCAGTTTCACAAATCAGCTTCAGAACTACTGCCATGTTTGTCCACTTATTTACCTGACATTTTTCTGTAAGTCGACTTGCATTGACCCATTTTGTTTTACTTAGTCTCATTCTAAGCAATGATACTTTATAAAGTCAACTGTTTACGGTAGCAGCTACATTTTCTAAAACACATTAATACTTAACTATTAAAACTTGTAAAGGTATCAAATCATGTACCATGTAATAATACTCCACTTTTATTATTCTAGTGGGAAGTGAACACTTGGGGGAAAAACTATTATAAATGTCAGTTAGGTAATGCATACAGGCAGATCAGAAGTTAAATTAGATAGTTTAGGAAATTAATTATTATTTATATTTCCCCCTGTGGAAAATTTACTTCAAATCCCAAACATCTGACTTATAAACTAACTTTAGGGGAAAAAAAGACTACTCATGAATTAGAAGACACCTGATAACTTCGCAAAAGAAGAATCGAGTTTATTTTGCTGATTCACAATTCACAAGCAATCTTGAGGTCAGGTGTCTGATTGCTCATTATTAGCTCTTTTCCAAAGTGTTGATACTTTAATTTTACTTTGAATGGCTCTAAATGATTCTTCCAATGCAAAAAACGTCCCAGTGGCTTTGCAAAGGTAGATAGGTTTACCTGAAAATCAAGACCTACTCCAGCCACAAGGGACGTTTCTTATTAAGTCGCTAGGAGTCAAGTAACTTTCAGTAACTTAACAAACGTGGGATTTATTTTCAGACTAGTGTTTCCCTAATGTACCCCTATGGATGATCTAAATCAGATTTCCATTTTTAAAAGTCTTTCATTTTAGTTATCAATTTTAGTCTGGTATCTTGTTCTTAATCTTGTCCTTAAAGACTGTTCTCTTATCACGAAGTTCTCACAATATCACCAATTCTCAAACAAAGACATACTCAAGACAGTATTCTCAGAAGTGATAACTGACTACAGTTTTTGCGCTTCTGAAACAGGCTTGGAAAATGACCTGTATTTCGCATTACGTGCATCATAAACTTCTAATTGCTCCTTCAGGATATTCTGTAAAAAAGGAATGTCTGACATTCTTTACGAATACTATGGCATTAAACTGAAGCCCTCGGAGATGGTAAGATAGAATATTTAAAATCTGGAGACTACCTTTGGAAATGTTCCCAAGGTTAGCAGTGAAGGATTACTTAGCCGTGAAAGACTAGAAGTTCTTTTCCTTTTTGGATTAATGGGGATCTCTAGAACTGTACTTTGTAATATGGTAACCACTGGCCACATATGGCTACCGAGCACCTGAAATACAGCTGGTCTGAACTGAGATGTGCTGTAAGGATAAAACATACCAGATTTTAAATAATTAATGTGGAAAAAAAGACAATATCTCATTATTAACTTTTATAATGATTACATGTTAAAATGATAATGTTTTAGGTATACTGGGTTATATAAAATAGTATTAAAAATTAATTTCACCTCTTTATGTTTACTTTTTTAGTGTAGCTACCAGAAAATTTTAAATGACATATGTAGTTCACATTATATTTCTTTTGGACAAAACTGCTTTAGAAAAATGAAGAGAATAAGGATGGCCCCGTAGATATTGTAGTTTTCATTTCACAAGTCAACAATTTCTTAGACAATTTTCTCTGATTTGATGGCACAATCAGAGAGAGAGCCTCTGGTCAGGGCATTTGGAATCAAGAACTTATTTTTCATTGACCATTGTTCTCTTTTAGTTCAATAAATCCACGATCATATAATATGATAAAAATTACT
>NW_020174920.1:931372-949388 GCF_003031525.2 Neophocaena asiaeorientalis asiaeorientalis | reverse complement strand
GCATTTTATGATTAATATCTTATAAAATAAATGACATCACCAATATAGGAATCCAAATTTTTAATCATCAATTTTATACATAATATATTTTTGGCAAAAAATAGACACAAGCAAATTATAAATAACGTTTTCCCACGGGGGGTGGGGGGGAATTCTCTTTTATATGTTAAATTTCTTCCTTGAAATAACTCATTTAAGATATAGAAAAATAGATTCAGATTTTTTACTATATTTCTGACTTTTTTTTCCTGAAGGTAAGAGCAGAGTAGACCAAGTAAATTGACAGATGGTATTGATTTTGTACACCATTTATTTCTGGTCTTAAGACCAGTTCTATTGAAATAATTCCTCTTAAGGAGTTTATTTCAACCACTGCATTTCCACTCAGCCTTTAAAACCCAACTCACATGTTACCTCCTCTAAGAAGCCTTGCCTGATCCCACTGGACAGTTATCCACCTTCATATTCTGCTATATCATATGTCTTATACACACTTCTCTTATTAATTTTCCCCCCTCTCTCCCCAACTAGAGCGTGAGCTTCCGGACAACATGGCTGAAGTCAACAGCCTGGGCATTTGAATCCTTAAAAGCTGCTCAGATAAACGTAACGTGCAGCAAACTTTGAGAACCTCTGTTTTTGTGTATCCCAACTGGAAGACTCTAGCTAGACAGCCTGGGGCCCCCTCCAACTCTTTAACAGCTACCAGTTAAATAAAAATCTCAGAGTGAAACTGTGTTCAACCATTGCTCAAAATGTAATTTGCAAGATCTGCTTGAAAATGTCAGCTTGAGTCTCTCTTATTGTTTAGAGACCAAAAGAAAAAAATCAGCTAATTTTTAGTGGAAAAAAAAAGGCAAGAATTCCAAATATCTGGTCATAAAAGCAGTTTTTTCTTTGACTTTATGTAACAGTTAAATTTTAGTCTACACTGTCATGTGTACTTGGTCCCCAAACCAAGCATGTAATTTAAAAATATATTGATTGCTAATTTATACTTTTTCTTGGGTAGAGTTAAAAATCTTTGTTAAAATGAAAAGAGTAAAACATTTGTCTTATATAAAGAATACTATTATAAAGTATATTAAATGTATGTTATGAAATCTTAAATAATATACTAATATAAACTATGATAAAGCTTGAATAATTAAACAATATTTATATTTTCAATGTTTTATGATATAATAAATTAAATACACTAAATAATTAAAACCACTTCATTATCTTACAGCGTGCAAAAATGACTAAATGATTTTTGAATTTCTTGGGCATTTGAGATTACTATGAAAGAGGGTAGAAGTTCAGGAATGGTGGGTAAACATTACATTAGACCAGGGTTTTTCAACCCAGCGCTACTGACATCGTGAACTAGATAATTCTTCGTAGTGCAGTGGAGGGCTATCCTGTGCACTGTAGGATATTTAGCAGCATACCTGGCCTTTACCTTCTAGAGCTCAGCTATGACAAGTAAAAGTACCTCCAGACATTGCCAAATGTCTCCTGGAGGGGAAAATCGCCTCTCCCTTTAAGAGTCACTGCATTAGACAAACTAGCTCAGCTATACCATCTCTAACCAACTCGGCCTAAACAACCTGGAGACAACGCTTCTGACTTCTAACTTGGAACAATCAAGACTTCTGCCTGTCTATTATACAGGTTTAATTGATATAATATATATAAAAGTTATTCTGAGGCGATGCAACATCCTGCAATTCTTTCTGAATCATCAAAATACTGCTTGAATGTTTAATGTGTTTTATAATACAGTATCCTAAAAATTTTGAAAATCGATCATCTATTCAAGTCATATGATAGTTCTGAGAGTTTATTAACTAAGCATCTTAATGCAATCCGAGAATCTTCCAATACGTTTTCCAAACTAAGAATTTTCATAATGCTCTCATCAGTTATTCTTTGGTGCGATGTGCCGTTTTCCCCTGGCACCGTAACTATTTATTTGTGCCTTATCATATAAGTTCCTATAAGGTAGGATTTGGGCTGGGTTTAACTGCCATACTCTCCAGGGCACATCATAGAGCCTTGCACTTAATAGGTGATTGTGTCCTTTAACGGTTTACCTATTGGGGGAGACAAATTATTCACATACTTGCCTCATTGTTAAAAGCTCATGTAGAATACTTAGACGTATGCTCATATAAGTATATTCGATAGGATTTTAAATATTAATGCATTTAATTTCACATGGGAAAGAAAAAAGCCCGTCTGGTTGAGGGGCCTCGAGCTGCTTCCACTTTTTACTCTTGAACAATTCCTTTGGCTCATGGCAAGTACATCTTTAATCCTCTCTGCCTATATGCGTCGGATGAATTAAGTACCATTCTTTGTAAGTGGGGGAAGGATACAGATAGATGTCTTCTCCACTCTTGATACCATCCTAACAAGTACCACTAAGTAGCAACTTCTCACCTTCTCTGCAGAGGTTGTCTTCAATTAAAAATACACTAGAAAGGACACTGAGTAGTGCTTTCAGCTAATTGGCAGTACATGCCTTCCAAAATTTCAGAGGTACCTCCATTTAATGACTCCCCTGAATAAAGTAACTGGATAAAATTGACTTTGCAGTTCTTAATATAAAGTTGGGCCCATCATTAGCAAGAACTCTAAAAAAAATGGGGGCAGTATGGATTTAAATGAAGCACAAGAAAAAAAGGTATTTCACTTTCAAAGGACCTATGCTGTACCTTTTTTTTTTTTTCTTTTTGGAAGACTGCAACTCATCTATTTTATAACATAATGGCAATAATATTGCCTCTGAGTTAAGTGTGTAATAATTCACTTTTGGTACTGCAATAATTGAGCAAACAGAAGCTGGTACTAGAGGCATTTCTTTCCTTTATTTATTGTAATATTTTTCCATAATTTAATGAGAAACATTTCAAGAGAAACATTTTTATCCTTCCATGTTAAATTAATTTACAATGCTATAAGCCATAATAAAATGAGAGAAACCATCAGCAAAAAGCGAAAGTTAATAAGGACAGATATTCTCAAAGTTTCAAGGACTAAAAAAAAGCTTAAATCACAAAGGTATTTGCTTTCTTCTTTTTTTTTTTTCTTGGCTTAGTTCAATCTGTCATAGTTTGTTCTCAATTATTTTGTACTTACTACTCACATAACATAATATTGACGAATTGGAAAAGATGCATTACTGAAAGAAAACATATCTAATTAAAATCACCTAAGAAACAACAAAAACTTCGCGATATATGTTAGTAAGCTACTCTAGATTTATAGAAAGGCTCTGATGTAATTTAACTTTTACTAGTATAAACCCACTTGGGAAAAATGTCAAGGAATGATGAATAAGGCATGAGGAAAGTTCATGTTATTGGAATGAAGTTCCCTGTTTAGCATATTGTGGACACTCAAATTTGATAGAAGCCACTTCAGTATATCTTGGGAACTTTTTATTCAGATGCTGAAATCTGAGCAAGAATTGAGAAGACCTGGGCTGTGGGATCTTTGTCAAGAGACTCAGACCCTCTGAAGCTCAGTTTCTTCCTCTTCAATTGATGGGGTGAGACTAGCTCAAGGAGAGAGCAGCTTCACCTGGAGTGACGGTGGTGGGGAGCTCTTGAGGATTCTGAGGTCACAGATAGGTTAAATGGTGCCCTAATATATGTATTAGCTAATATATGTATCAGCTATTTGCCAGCCGTAGAGTAGATGACAGCAAAGGTCCTTGCAAACTTCAAGGTTCTATGACTCATCAAGAACGTTTATTTTTTCGCAAGCAAGTAAGCACACATCCCTCTATTGAGCATGTGTCCATACATCTAATATCCTAGAGCGGTATGACTCAAAGAGCGCTCCAGAGACCAGCAGCAGAGGCATCACAAGGGACCTACTGAATCAGAATCTCTGGGGTAGGGGAGGTACCAAGTACTCGCCAAGCAATTCTTAGGCACGTTAAGGGAAGCACTGATATAAGAGCATTGTGGAAAGAACAAAGAAGATGTATAATCTCTAGTCCTTTCCCTAAAGGACCTTTTTGAGGGGGAGAAAATAGATATAAAACAACTTAGAGGAAAAAAATGGTTCATAATAAAGTAATATCTATATATCATTCATTCATTCAGCAAATATTGAGATCCTACTGTATGTTAGACACTGTGCTAGATGCTTGGGATACAACGGTTCTGCCTTTGTGGAGCTTACAGTCTACTGAAGGTGATAGACAATATCCAAGTAAATAAATATATAAATAAAATACAGTTTGTAGAAACTGCTATGAAAGAGATAATCAGGGTGCTGTGAAAAATAACAGGGATGACAATGAGGAGCAGAGAGGGATATTTTCAATTTTATTTAGAATTTGAAAGTTTTAATAATATGTGTTAAGGTTCAGTTAATTGATAAATCAACAAATACTAACTGCACGTATGCTGAGGGGATATGGGGATATATGTATGTGTACAGCTGATTCACTTTGTTACAAAGCAGGAACTAACACACCATTGTAAAGCAGTTATACTCCAAAAAAGATGTTAAAAAAAAAAAGAGAAAAAAAGCAAGGGTATGCCCTGGAGAAGTTTATAATTGGTGGGAAAGAAAAGATTTAATCACCAACTATAATCAGTACGGAGCACACAGTAGTGGTATATTTTACATTGGCCCTTTGTTGAAACTCTCCCCTCTCTGCTTCTTGGTTAACATACTCTTCTGATTTTCTAATTCCTTGCTTTTTAATTCAATTGTGCAAGAAGAATTCAAAAAAGAGAGGAGTCAACCTTGGCTGAAATCAATGCAGAATGTTCTATGGAAGAGGAATTTGAGATGGGCCTTGAAGGAGTAGTAAAATGTACAAAGGTGAAGACAAATAGGAAAGGCGTTTTAGGAATACTGATATTATTAGTATTCCTAACGCTTCCATATGACCGTTCTATTTCTGACAACTGTTAACCGTCATGAAAGATGATCTATTAACACCACATAACATATCAGAAGAGTTTTGGTTCAGTCCAATACAGGATACATTGTGTTTATGACTTCTTTCGTCACACTGACTATTGTTCTTTTGCTTTTAACTTTCTTCTCAATGACTAAGAGGGACTTTAGTAAGTGTGGAGGTAGAACTGTCCAAGAAGAGTCAATATTTATATACTGAGAGTCACAGTATAAGCACTATACAAGTGGCTGTTACACATAAGAAATCATTAAAGTGAGACTAGAGATACTAAGGTACTGAAATGTGTATGTTATGTCCTTTAATATTAAACTCCTTTGGTACGACTACTCAGTAATTGGTTTCAATTGCTTGCTTTGAAGAGCACAGTACTTTACCGAATAGAGATTCCAAAGCTACCTAATTAAACAGGAATTAAGGCTAATAAAAACATTTAATGATCTTACTTAACAACTACAGAATAAAACTGAAAATAATACAGTAGAATAAGGGAAATGCCTTTGTACTAATGTCACTACATAGTACTGATATTAAGCAAATTGCATCTCAGGAGCAGGTGATCAGAAATTACACTTTACATAGTGTGAAATGTAGCTAAGAATTATCTGTAGCTAGTGAACACTAAGAAAAGAAAACTATTACCACTGGTGGGCAGAGGGAGAAATCCTTTTAAAAATAAGATTTAACTGTCAATAAAGCGTTTAATAATAAATTCTTATAAAGTTTAACATGAAAGGATTGTAAAAAAGCAGATGCTATTCAAGAGAAAGTCACATCTGACTTTTACAGCTACAGTCTTTCATTGACTTTTGTCTCATTTTCATGGAGGCTTTTAACTTTTAACAAAAGACAGAATTGAAGAGCTTTTTAAAAGAAGAGATTTTACAGAATGTATAGAAATATTTTCTTGCGTTATAAAACCCTGATCACCAGATACACTTAGGAGATGATTAAGAAGGTTGAGTGATAAACACAGATTCTACAAATGTTGTAATTATAATTTTCTCTCCCTACTTCTAATTACTAAAAAGTTCCATTTAAGGTCTTAAATTTGCCAGAGTAATCTAAATTTACTACTGAGAGGCATCCTTGAATTCTCCTTAACCTGTTTAGTTACTTGAAATGTCTAATACTTTCTAATCAAGAGAAACCTAGAGTCTCAAAGGCGTAATGTTCCCTTCCCAAATTGGTTTAACTTTAGGTTATTTAATTGGGACTCCAAAGCATTAGGAGTTCATTCTATTACCTTGGCATCCTTCACAGCACCTGGCACAGAGTTAAGTACACATTAGATATATAATAAATATTTTTGAAGGACTGAATATTGCTTAAGAAGGGAAAAAACAGGAATTATTTAGATAGAAGATACTTAAACTCCTAAGAGAAACATTTCCTCCTTATTTATAGGGAAGACATGGTTAGAAAGTCAATTGCATGAACTGTGGTTTTGAGAAAATCTATTTAGTTTTGTTTGATTCAATCCAACAGACTATTATTGAGTATACATTGTTTTGACACTGTGAAATGCTGAAGATATTTTTAAATAACAGAATCATTCAAGAAGCTTAAAGTTTAATGGTGGGTTGTTTTGTAGGTGATTTGATTCTGATTTTAACTTGTTTAAGGACAACAGTCTCTGTTCAGGGCAGTACTGAAAATACTATGGGCTCATAATAAACAACTTCTGAATGATCTAACTCATTAGTAATTCTCAAGTGGTGTATTTCTTAAGCTCTCACAATTAAACATGGTCATTTCTTCTGCGCTAGAATGTTAACTCCTTGAACGTAGCTCTATTCTATACCTTACAAACCGGCACAGTAACTAACTAGCAAATGGTGGGTACTACTACTGACTATTAATAGGAATTATAGCAGCAGAGTTACACTTCTGAACCAATTCAGGAGAATTAAATATTTAAAGAAAGAGTATTCTTAGGTTGCTAAGCTTGTTAATAAAAAAGGTCTCTTATTATATTTTTCTGGATTTTTGTATCATGCAGGGAAAAAAAAAATCACAAAACCAGCTGTGCCAGCTATGTTTTCTTTGTCTCTCCAGACCCATACCCTAAACCCTTTCTCCACCATCCAAGGGGCTGACTGGTAGGATTATATCAATGGGCTCCTATGCCTTCTGGTTTTCTGGTTGGATTTAACTAATGGAGAGAACTAGTAAGAGACAGGAGGGAAGGAAGAGACTGAGGTCAGGGTACTGAATTCTCTTGGTCTCCCTCCCTGGCTGTCAATTTAAGTCTATTTTATCCCTTGAAAGAAGGCCATTGTTTCACCTAAGGCAGTAAGATCTACGTGATCTCTCTTTTTCTGCGTTCTCAGAAAACTCTCTTCCCTCTCTAACCCCTTTAGGCCTAGGAGAGGTGACAGCCAGCCCAGGGATCTTTCGCTATCTTCTGTGATTTCCCTATACCCAGCCCACTCCTGGGTATTCAGTGCTTGTAAATCAACACTAAAATTACCCTAATTTGAAGGTGCCATCTGTTTCCTGTTGGGACCCTGACGGAGACACCAACACAAAGGGGCAGCAAATAAGACCAACCATAGAACAGGACAAGGATTCAACGCTTCACAGAGTTCTTTTAATACTTGTGCTAATGGACGAGAAAGCGGTCAGTAAACTCTGTTATACAGAAGTTGGTTGTTATTATTCAGCATGAACTATGGAAATTTCAGACTGTGTCTATACAGGTTTCCCACAACAAAACCAGTTGACAGAGTCTAAAGTGACAACAGGATTGATGAGGCTGTGCTGTATCAGTTGTATCATTACATTGTAAATACATTTCTCATGTGTTAACAATATATTACATAGATACATAGGTAATTACACTGGGTTTATCAGACTTAGCCAGTGTTTATATGGCTGACCACAGACATGGCCTCAATATCCCATTATCCACCTGTCCAAGATCACTGGCCACCTGTAGGTTTCCCTGGTCTGGAACTGATTAAAGAAGAGTCCAGCTCTGTAAAGGGGCAGGGAGCACAACCTCTTCTGAGTTATCAGAATAAAATTAGCCCTGCAATCACTCACTCTGGTTGGGGCTGAGCTACAGTTACAAATCTTTTCCTGTGTTTCTTCAAGCTTAGGAGAGCTTGCAGGCAATTCCCTGTAAGATGGTTTTATCACAACAATCATACTGACAGAGTGTGCTCTAAAAACAAGTAAATACTTTTAGGGCAAGAAATAAAAGGGTGGTATTAAATAAATTTGCCCAAATATTTCTCTTAATGTCATATTTTAGAAGTGACACCTTTACTACAAACATATTTGGGGACGCATGTAACCACCTCATATGGATAAAATAATGTTAATTTCTTACTATTGGGACTGGCAATGCCTTATAAAAAGAAAAAAGCATCAAAGAAGTGTGGAATGATGCTTCAGGAGATCTTTTTCCTATAAAAATCTTCAAAGTAGCTGTCAATGGGCACAAATGAACTTATTTTAATAAACTCCAGTTATATAGTATAAAGTATACTTTATACTATATAAAGAAAAGTACTATACTATTTTATTGGCGTGACTGGTGTTGCCTTAGATGAGGTTTACACACCAGCTTTTTAAGTTCATCGCTGACGGTTTCACTTTGGGTGGCTTCTTTTAACAACAATGCGTGGCCAAGCAGTTAATACTACTTCATAAAGGAAGGCTTCATTCCTTGACCTTCACATTCATGAACCACAGTGCAATGTGCTTCCACAATCTCTATCATTTCTAGCTATCAGCCCTTCCTGGGAAATGCTGACTAGTGCTTTATTTGTTTTTGTTTTGTTTGAGGTCAATTCACTGGCTTCATTTTCCCAGTTTTTAAAAAGCACTTTTGAAGCTTCCATCGTTTCTACTTATCAAAGGAAGTCTTTTTCATTACAGGCTTGCATTGGTCAAAAGGAACAGTTGTATAATTTTTATTTTCTTAACCAGAGACAAACAGGTTGTAAAAATTACTGTCATGGCCCCTGAATTTTAGGTGTTTCTTTCAAATTTAGGTCGGAAGGCAACATTAATAGTCAGATGGAAAGACTGTTACATGGAAAAGCTGCCAAGCAGATAATAAGTTTAGAACTCTTAATTGAAAATTAACACATCCACACTTGTATTCCTAAATTGAAGAAAATGGCTGTTGTGGTTATCACTATAATGAGATGCTGCATATTTCATATGCTGAATCCCAAAGGAGGAGCCATTCATTCCCGTCTGATCAATGTTTCTAGGCTTCAGTATAACTTGGAAGATTAGGGTAGGAAATTCAGGCATAGTCAGAGGGATCCTGCTTTCTTTTCTAGGGGTTGCAATGTCCATAAGTATTACTCAGCCTTCCATTTGTCTAACTTGCTGAGATTGTCTCCAATAGACTACAGAACAGATTAAATTATTGGCATCAGTACTTGCACATCCCTAAGAGCAGTATATATCCACACTCCTGCCATGACCTCATGTAGGTGGAGAGTATTTTCCCATCCCTTGACTTTGGGCTTAGTAACGTGATATGCTTTGCCCAAGACAAGGGCAGAAACCTGAAATACACTGGTTGCACTTCTGTCACTGCCCTGGGAAGCTACCACCTCTTCAGCCTGAGTCCCAGAATAAGATACAGGGGGCAGAACTAACCTGGACCTACAGCTTGCAGGTAAGCACAGTCAAGCTAAACCTAACCAAGATCAGCTTAACCCCACTTAAGTGCACACCCGTGAGTAAATAAATGGTTTGTTTTGTCGTTATTAGCCATTGAAATCTTTTGGTTGTTTACTAGGTAGCGAAATTGACTGATACATCCTATAAATTGAGATGTGGTTTATAAGCAATACAACCAGGAAAGTTCTGCTGAATTGACATCCATCAAGTAAAAGAAGAAAAGATCAAATGACTAGAAAGTTATCAAATTCTCATAAGAAAGTTCATATTCACGCCAGATACCAGGATTAGAGAGCAATAATTGGCTAGAGGCAAGGATTAGAAACAAAAAGCAAAACGGCAGTCAAATTTAACTTTACTAGGTCATATTTCCAGGTTTTCAAGCAGACTGTTGTAGATGGCAGTATCTGAAAGAAGCCTGATGTGATATGCTAATGACTGTGAATTCTGTGGTCTTTGGAATACTTCCAAAATGCTAGGCTCAAGTCTAAAACAAAATTGGATTCTCAAATAAACTTTCCTCTGCAGAAAGGGAATAAGTCTTCTTGTCTAGAAAGGAACAAGGAAGTGATAGGTACCTTTTGGCATTTCTATTAGCTATGTTTCCCGAGAGTAGTGAAACTCGCTCTTTCCCATTTACACTTTACAGATTCCTTATGTAGGAATATTGCTAATAGGTAGAAGATGCATTTCACCTCCAGCCACCACAGCTAATTTGAGAATTTAAGAGAAAAGGTTTTGCAGGTAGACTTCCAATTTCATTTGCCTCTCCAGCTGTTTCCTCTGATTCTTATATAGTCTCTGAATTTGAATGACAGCTTCCTAGCAGTAATATGGGAAAAGTACAGGAGAACAAGTGAGGATTCTATGAGATAATTTCTTAACATAAAAATTCTTAAAACACAACTCTTTGTTTTACATTGCAGGCTGATTAGATGGACCTGTTTTATGTTTTGTTTTTGTTTCTTGTGGGAGGTAATGGATATGTATACTATTTTGACTGTAGTGAAAGTTTCAGGGTGCAAACATGCGTTAAACTTATCAAATCGTGCACTTTAAATACTGTGCAGTTTACTGTATGACAATTTTACCAGAATAAAGGCACTAAAAATATTAAGTTCCTTAAAGGAAATCATGCTAAATACGTACAAAGCCTCTACACATGAAAGTCTCATGTGTTGTCTGAAGACATTTAGGTAGATCTAAATAAATGAAGGGATCTACCATAGTCCTAGACTGGACAACTCCCAATATTGCAAAGATGTAGACTGACATGTTTTAAGTAGGTATCTCCAGGGGTTTAATTTTCCCCATCTGATAAGTTGATTCAATAATTTCTAAGATTTCATTTTCAGCCCTTTGAGTCTATGGCTTATGGATACTATACTTCCAAGCTTCAAGAGAAGGACACATATAATTAAAGTTCAAAAGAAACCAAAAGTCTAGCAGCTACCATCATATTTATGAGCAAGTCTGGAGTGAAAGAATTCTCCTTGCCTAGGGAGTCATTTCAGTAGGACAGAAGATGTATATTCTATACAGTCTTACAACCAAACTGTTCCTCAGCATATTTTCCCTTTAAGTTCCAAACAGTGGAACTATTATTTAAATATTTAAAATATTAAAATTTAATATTTTAAAGATTAAAAAGAACGTTGTGATGGTTGATTTTTTTTCTCCAAAGTTTAAACATTTGAATAGCTCACCAGTCATAGCTTTAAATAACGGTAAACAATACGATTAGAAAAAACAGGGGAAAAAAATGAGTTGAAAACTTGAGGCCCACTGGGCATGATCAAATCTGGTTCCCATTAGCCTCTGGTGGCTGTAGGTGGGGCTAATATGTAGTCAGTAATAAAAGTTGCCTTTTAGGGGCTTTCCAAAAGGTTGCTTCTAAGGAAAGGATTTCTGTAAGAAGACTAAAACAGCTTTTTACACTTTCTTAAGTTATTTGGGGTATATAGTGACGCTAAGGTTAGTGAAAATGGTCAAGCAGAATGAATACTTTGTTTATACTACGTTCAAGACATTTTGTTCAGAAATGAGTAAAAGTACAAATCTGGGCAGCCAAAAACCAAGGAAGTGGTCAGGATGCCCCCCTCAGCCAAGGGCAGTAGCCCCTTTTGTGTGGGTTTGGAAAAGTTTAAAGCTGACTAGCAGCTTGCAGGCCTAGGGGAGGGTCGGCTGACCAGACTTTGATTCTTTTGCTGACCATGTTCTACTAGGCCTATGTCCTTCAGTTAACCATGGTTTTCATAAGAAACACTAAAGTTGTTGTATACTCCATCATTCCCATTACTGAGAGATTTTATTAGCAAGCTCAAATTACCATCTGAACTTAACTACACAGATTGAATTCAAAGAACATGAAGAAATGTGCTGATAACTTAAGAAAAACTATTGCTAGACTTCTAAAATAAACACTAAAAGACGCCTAACTCACATTTTTTTGTACTTTTTGTCATATACCTTTTATTCTATGCATTTTTATTCTTTTTTCTAACATCTTTATTGGAGTATAATTGCTTTACAATGGGGTGTTAGTTTCTGCTTTATAACAAAGTGAATCAGCTATACATATACATATATCCCCATATCTCCTCCCTCTTGCGTCTCCCTCCCACCCACCCTCCCTATCCCACCCCTCTAGGTGGTCACAAAGCACCGAGTTGATCTCCCTGAGCTACGTGGCTGCTTCCCACTAGCTATCTATCTTACATTTGGTAGTTGTATGTATGTCATTGCCATCTCTCACTTCGTCCCAGCTTAACCTTCCCCCTCCCCGTGTCCTCAAGTCCATTCTCTATGTCTGCGTCTTTATTCCTTTCCTGCCCCTAGGTTCTTCAGAACCATTTTTTTTTTTTAGCTTCCACAAATACGCGTTAGCATACAGTATTTGTAAGTCACTTTCTGACTTACGTCACTGTGTATGACAGACTCTTGGTCCATCCACCTCTCTACAAATAACTCAATTTTGTTTCTTTTTATGGCTGAGTAATATTCCATTGTATACATGTGCCACATCTTCTTTATCCATTCATCTGTTGATGGACACTTAGGTTGCTTCCATGTCCTGGCTATTGTAAATAGTGCTGCAGTGAACACTGTGGTACCTGACTCTTTTTGAATTATGGTTTCCTCAGGGTATATGCCCAGTAGTGGGATTGCTGGGTCGTATGGTAATTCTATTTGTAGTTTTCTAAGGAACCTCCATACTGTTCTCCATAGTGGCTGTATCAATTTACATTCCCACCAACAGTGCAAGAGGGTTCCCTTTTCTCCACACCCTCTCCAGCATTTACTGTTTGTAGATTTTTTGATGATGGCCATTCTGACTGGTGTGAGCTGATACCTCATTGTAGTTTTGATTTGCATTTCTCTAATGATTAGTGATGTTGAGCATTTTTTCATGTGTTTGTTGCCCATCTGTATGTCTTCTTTGGAGAAATGTCTATTTAGGTCTTCTGCCCATTTTTGGATTGGGTCACATTTTTCTTTAGTTTTAAAATTCCTATCTTAATTGATCTTTACCAAAAAAATTTTTTTCTAGATAAGAGAGAAAGTACAATAAATTCAATTTTTAAGTTTTTGGACATGGATGGATGAGGTTTTGTGAGGTTAAAAAAACAGAATTGCTTGCTAGGCTGTACCAATAGCCTAGTACATTAAAATATCTGTATTTCTTCCTCTAAATAAATCATTTTAAAATTTATCTGAATTGAATGTATCATGAGACTTTAAAGTGAGCAGGAAATATGGTAATACCAGGCACAGGTAATTTAGGCACCCTAATATTATTTAGAAAATATTCATATATTATTCTTAGTTAAAACCACCATAGTTAAGAAACAAATCCTTGAAAACAGATTAGGTACTTTACTAGATGAATGGAGTAGCAAAGAAAGGATGTTGGAGATTTGGTTCTATGAAGAAGAAATTTTAGGAAACAAAGTGTTAAACCCTATGCATTAAACAAAACAAAAGTGTCTGTTCCTTAAACCTACTTTTGGTTTAAGGAACATAAAACATTTTAAATGAAGAACACTGATATAAAAGTAATAATTTTGTAAATGTTATAGGTTGATAAGTTGATCTCACCAATTAAGTTTCTGTCATAGTTTTGGTTAAAATTCAGAAAGAAACATAACATCCAATGTACATTGATTATTACTGAGTTTAAGAGGACTTCTACTGTTATAACACTATATGTAATGTCATAACACAGTTGCTTTAGCTATAAAAATAAAATAATATGTATACATTATCTGAGATTAAAAGACCAATGATAAATATATTCCTCTTTAGAGGACCACTGAACTAAATCTATAGCTTTCATGCATTTATGCTAAATTTTCTACCGCATGATCCAAGAATTTAGCTTTTTATTTTCCTACCAGACAATAAGTATATAGTGATTGGAAGTATTCTGAAACTTTTCTTTGAAACTAAACTGTATTTTGACTTATCTGTATCAACTGTTTGTTTGAAAGTTGCTCTTAAGGTGGGAAAATGCTTTCTTCCGTTTTAAATGACGATCTCCTAGGACTGTAGTTTTTCTTTTTCATGGGGACAAAAATACTTTTAAGACCTCTGGTATAGAAATCTCTGGAAGAGAGCATTCACAAATGAATTCTGATCAACAGATTGCATACATTTCCCAATCAGCTGTGCAGACCGAGCATTTTCACAGCTCCAGTCACTTTATAAAGATGATACAGAATTAATCAGTCCTACTGCCACTTTTATTATTTATATATTCACAGTATTGAGAGATTTCATTTTCTTCCCACTCTCGACTCCTCTTCTACAGGAATAACACTCCCGACACATGGAACAGGGAGCAGCAAGGCACATCACCTGACCTTCCTTCTTTAGGGCATTAGTCAGCTAATCCTGAGAACTTACAAATAATAATGTGGGATATACAGATCTACATCAAACTTCCTTTCATTTCCTCAAGTGCTTTCTCTAGAATATGAAGTGCACTTATTCTTTAGACCACAATATAGGTAGGTGAAAAATACAGTAATAACTGTGACTGGAGTAATACAGAGGTAGTTATGGCTGCAGCTGTTGTAAATACCGGAATAAAATTCCCCTTGGAACAATGACATCAGGAAGCCTTGCAGAGGACCAATCTCCCAGAATTTTGAGCAATCACACTGGTTGAGACACTACAGAATGTACTGTATCTTCTCCTGGGATTACTGAAAATTACAAGTGTACCTAAATCACCTAGCAACAGTTTATGCCGCTGATTCATTTTAGAGATATATTAACGGTAATCTTTTCAAATGTGCCTTTGAATTGATTAGACAATCTCTCTTGGAAGTTTCCAATGTAATTCAGCCAAAATGACAGGGAAATTAATGTTATTCTCTTGCGTCATTTCCCTAAATACAGAAAGGTAAAGAAATACCAATTTTAAAAACAGATATGTCTAATAATAAATGAAGTCTGAATATATAAAAAGATTGTTGTCAAGAAAAACCCCTTGCCTGGTTGTCTTCAGCTGACATCTATTTTTATATAGACAGCATGACTTAGATTTAGGAACTAAACATGAAGAAATACTGAATAATCCAATTATTCAAAACATGCAAAAAGTATTATTTCAAATATCTCTTTTCATAATAGTCCTGTTTTGAATACCATAGCTTTAAAACAGTCAATTAAATAGATTAATGATTATAACAAGGATGGTAACATAATAAATCCATGTCAATTTTAGAAGTATTTCTAATATTATATAACAAGTTGGAAAGAAGTTTCACATATAATTATCTCTGTGAAGACACACCACAAGGGTAATTAACGCAGCAACGATTCCATATCACCACAAGGGTTAAACCAGATGGTAATGTTCATTATTTTTATCTCTCTCACAAAACCAAATATCACTTACTTTCTCCTGGGAATGTGTGATGTATTAAAATGAAACATTATCATGCAATACTTTGATGTAAGGAGATTTTAAAAATCCATAACACAGAAATGTGTGTATCCCCTCAAGATTGGCGGTGTTTCCAACCATGACAAACGTTACTTACAAATAAGTTAACAGACATAAACAACGTATTTATGACCTATAAGTTTAATATAATGACATCACCAGACAAGGGAAGATCTAGTTATTTTAAAAATGTAGGCTTTTGACGCAGACCTACTGGAGAACGGACTTGAGGATATGGGGAGGAAGAAGGGTGAGCTTTGACAGGGCGAGAGAGAGTCATGGACATATACACACTAACAAACGTAGTAAGGTAGATAGCTGGGGGGAAGCAGCCGCAAGGCACAGGGATATTAGCTCGGTGCTTTGTGACAGCCTGGAGGGGTGGGATGGGGAGAGTGGGAGGGAGGGAGACGCAAGAGGGAAGACATATGGGAACATATGTATATGTATAACTGATTCACTTTGTTATAAAGCAGAAACTAACACACCATTGTAAAGCAATTATACCCCAATAAAGATGTTTAAAAAAAAATGTAGGCTTTATATTTTTACCACAAAATGGCTGATACTAATTTTCAGTAGGTAGTCAGGAAAAACAAAAGCTTATTTGCTGTCTAAACGAATATAGAGTAATGCATCATGGCTTCCGACAACAATCATTTATTCTCCCGGATGTGCATGGCCAGCACAGCCCTACTGTACACATCTGTCATCCTCTTTCTGAAACCACCAGCCTAGATGGAACACGCTCTGCTTGCTCACGGGGTAGAAGCAGAAACAGGAAAATGCAAGCCCTCTTAAGGCCTAAGCTTCAAACCAGCACACTGTCACTTCTGCTCACTTGTTTGCTAAAGCAAATCACAGGGCCAAGCCCTTAAGGCCAGGGGTTGGGAGATACGTTCCATTCATAAGGAGGTGATGTCAAGGCTGTGGTTGCAGAAAGGGAGGAAGAACTAGAGTTAATCATTGAATCTGCTACAACTATATAACAGTTTCTTTAAAGCAGACACCATACTGCAGAACCTGAAATTATGTGTACTTACTTTTATCTCTTACTTCTTCTGGGTGTAATTTTTGCCACATGTTTGTCTGTGCTTGATGGCTGCTCTGTACTATTATTAATGTCTACTAGATTTAATAAATAAATAACCCTACTCTCTTTTTTTCAGTTTCTTCTATAAAGAATTCAAACATATATTTTATTTGGAGCCATCTTTTAGGAGTGTCCTGTGAGTTAGACAGATTGATGCAATTTCTACGACAGAGAGTGGAACATGTTGTTTGAGTCACAAGTCCTGTCTTCCTTAAGTCTAGAGTTACTTTTTAGAAGAGAATATATTATATAGGAATAACAATACAACACTGCCCCTGAGTTTAGATAAATTTTCTTTTTCCAATACCATGTAAAAGAAAGTATCTCACATCACGAGAATTAGTCACTTTCTGTGAGAAGCCCTGCAGCAAAGGGAGTTCTCAATCAGTTACACCATGTAGGCAAATTACTCTCTCACCGTGTGTGTGTGTGTGTGTGTGTGTGTGTGTGTGTGTGTGTGTGTGTGTGTGTGTGTGTGTGTGTGTGTGTGTGTGTATTATGTCCCTCCCTTAGAATTCCAACTGTTTTTTTCATCTTATCTTCCAAATTCTTGTTTTTCTGGTGGCGTTCCATTTTCGTAAACAGAAAAGTAAAAGAAGAACGTGTTTGAAAACTTGCTCAGAGAATGAATTTCAATTTGGCTTCTCTATTAGAGGACTAATTTGCTTTCTATATGCAATTCTGGTGTGATCATTGCTGCATATATTATTGGATTTCAATTCCTATGCCTCTCCCACCTAAACTCATGTTGAGATTCTCACATGGCAGGTAAATTGTCTAAGTTTTACTGAGTCTAAATTCTGATACAATGTGTCTCAGACTTCTTGGTAAAGCAGCAGGAGAACCTTCCACCACATTTCTTTTTCCTTTGTGTTACTAGGCCCAAGTAAGCCTCTTTCTCTGTTGCCTTGACAGACCTCACAGAAGAGAAAAGCATGCGATGGTCTGTATTTTTCTCTTGCTTCTTCCCTCTCTTTTTCCCTCTGTTAAATCAGCTAATTATTTTCTATTTTAATCACATTCATAACACAAAATATTTTATATTCAAAGAAATATAGAGATTCAAGGAACAAAGTTCAAATAAGTAAAACAACAAAAACCTGTTCGGAATAAAATCTTCTTCGCTTGAATTAACCAAGGATGACACTTTTTACTTTTTGAGTGCATATACAAAAGGAAAATAAACACAAAGTTATAGGTGCAAAACTGTTTATTCAAGATAAATGTGATTAGGACCTCACTGATTGGTTGGTAAGATATTGCTGAAGGGGTTATGCCTTTCTAAAGATATTTAGATAATCCACTCAAGTGGATACATGATAACTGACTATTCTCCTTCACTTTTAATCTTACATTCAGTACCAGACAGAATCTATTTCAGTACTGTAAACAC
>NW_020174920.1:922707-931138 GCF_003031525.2 Neophocaena asiaeorientalis asiaeorientalis | reverse complement strand
CACACACACACACACACACACACACACACACACACACACACACCCAAAGCAAAGCAAAGCAAAACAAAGTAAAAACTTTTTTCCCTTTCTTAACTTTAGAGATATTGATTATAACCTAGATCTTGTCTAACAAAATGCATTTCTACGGAAGAGAGAAAATTCCGTAGATCAAGGCTGAGACATAATTATGAAAAATTCAGCCAATAATACAACTGGTTTAAGGTATACAAGTCAACCTGAGAAAAGAAACTTTCCTTCTGATACTGTAATTTGGTCATGTTAGGCTAAGTTATAACTTAATGTCATGAGCCATTAAATCATAACATTAAGTTAATGATCATGGCTCAGATGGAGGCATGGGCAGTTTTATATAATATGCAAAGGGAGAAAGAAAGAAAATGGTAATGTAAATCTTCCTCAGTACCATCTGGCTTATTTTTTAAACCCATGCCTCTTCAAAACAGTGGGAGGAAAAAACAATACCATTCCTGATTGGCTAGGCAAATGAAAAATTCTCCAACACAAGCAGAAAGTCTAATATTTTCTTCATTTCTTTTTCTTGCATAAGCACTGAGAATCTGCCTTACAGAATCAAAATCTGTCAAATTTCAAGAGTTGAAATGGCCTTAAGCAAACATCTGGCCCAGTGATTTTCAAATTTGAATGGGCACAAGAAACACCTGGGGGCTCTTTAAATATGCAGATTCCCTGGCCCATCCCTAGAGAGTCCGCTTCTGACAGTGCATTTTTAATAACCTTTCCAAGTAAAGAGAGTGTAGATTGTATGTGAACTTGCAGAAACATTTCTTTTGTCTAGCTCCATCATCTGCCAGAAGATAAACCTGGGATTCACGATGCCATTGATTTCCCCAAGATCACCCAGCTCAGTGGTCACGCAGATACCTTGACTATAAAATAAGATACTCTGCACTCTCTGATACCGTACTACTTCCACAAAGAGTCCCTCAAAAAGTCTGTTAGCTCATATTTTCCTTTTTATTGTGACAAAATATTCACAACATAAAATTTACTATTTTCACCATTGTAAAATGTACAGCTCAGTGTCGTTAAGTACATTCACACTCAAGCCAAAACTCAGGTACCCATTAAACAAGAAGTCCCCTATCCCTTCACCCCCAGCCCCCGGTAACCACTATTTGACTTTCTGTCTCTACGAATTTGACTATTTTAGGTATGTCATATAAGTGGAATTATACATATATCCTTTTGTGTCTGGCTTATTTCTCTTAGCATAATGTCTTCAAGATTCATCCAGATAGCTCATGTTTTGATTTGCTGAATCCTTTTAATTCCTTGCTCAATATAATGTTCTGGACCTTTAAGAAATGAGGTTCTTTCATTTGTCCAGCTTTAATGATGGCTGCTAAATGAGAGAAAGAATTCAGAAAGGACAGTCCTGGGTGAGTGAAATAGATAGAGCCTGGAGGCAGGCACAGAAATGTGAAATGCATTTTCTGCGTAGTTGAAAGTCACTTGAAAAGAAACAAATGAAAAACATGAGACAGAGAGAGAGAGAGAGAGAGAAACAGACAGACAGACACACACACACACACACACACACACTAAGAAAAGGACAGGAGAGATGGATTAAACTGAGAAAAATTAAGATGTCCTTGAGGCTACCTTGTGTCCAGATCAGTGAGTAGAGCTATGCAAATGAGGTTGTTAACAGGTATAGTCTAGAAATGAATTGGTACACACTGGTATAGATGAGACCTTGGGGCAAATACAGAAAGAAAAGCAAATAGGTCAGTAAAATGTAAGCGTCTATATTGCTATTTGAGAGATACTTTTTGCACTTAAGATTTATTTTCATTGTATATACTTACTGCCATGAGTATTTTACAGCTTTTAAGTAATAAAGGAAGTTATTTATGTTCTGTTGTAGAAAAAAAGCCTAAATTGAAAAAAAATCAATATAGTCGTACATCCAATTTTTCACTTGGGGGCAAGGCCAGATAATGCTTCTGAGCAAAGGTATTTTGACCAAGACCTGAAGACCGAGTAGGAGTTAGCCAGGGAGACGAGAAGAGAAAGGGTATTTGGGGCAAAGAGGACCTCTTCTCTTGACCTGGATAAGGCATACTTGCTGTTTAATATTCAGCTCAGTGTCTTCTACAAGAAGCTTTCTGTGTCAGTGTTATAACATAGCCCCCCCAAACTTTTTCACATTCTTTCATGGAAGCTTGGAAGCATGTCCTATCCCCTTGAATCTGGGCTCTGTGACTGCTGGCCCAATAGAATACGGCAGAAGCGAACCTATGCTGGTTTCTCCCCCAGGTCTTAAGAAGCTGGCGCCTCAACTTCTTGTCCCTTGGTATGGCTGCTCTTGGGACCCAGCGATTACACTATGAAAAAGCCCAAATTGCGCTATGGAGAGGACTACACGAAGAAGAATTGACTGCCAGCAATTGACTATTTGCCAGACATGTGAGTGAGCTCACTTGGAAGGGGATCTTCCAGCAGCCAGTCTACTTGCTCCAGGTGATATCACCAGGAGCCCTGACAAACAGTTCCCAGAGAACCCTGCCTGAATTGTAGATTCATGTGCAAAACAAGTGACTACTATTATTTTAAGGTGTTAACTTTGGGTTGGTTTGTTATGTAGCCAAAGTTTACCAGGACACCGCCCCTGATCATCCCCGTAAGGTATGCAGGAGGTGCCTCCTCTTCTGGGAGACCAGAGGACTCTGTATTCACCTGAATTATATCCCTGTCTTCCTTCTCCCCAAGTCCCACCGCTATCAATTCCTCTTTGCGGCCAAGCAAGGCTCTTATCAGCCTCTGGATCCTCAAACCTCTTTATTGTTCTGTGGCAGATCCCACTTCTCAGTGGCTGTCCTTAAAAGTCACATTTAGAAATACACTCAAAAATACGTTTCTACTATGCGTAGACATGGCATAAATTTAAAAATTCTTTTAGGCTATTGATGGGAAATGAATTTACAGTTGTCTCATCAATCCAAGGGTTGCATCCCGACAGTGACAATTGTTTTCTACTCCAAAACAGAACATGTTAACACTTGTCCAAAGCAGGTAAAAATGCAACCTACACTCATTTCAGTTTTTAAAACTGCAATGTACAACAGTTTTCCAACCATTTGTGAAACTACTGTAAAAACTAAAAATAGGATCTATGGAATAAATCATTGGGAAGAATGCCTGGTCAAGCAGTTCATAAATATACAGGTCTCATTCTATTTGGGGCCACAGTCTTGAATTGAATCCAATATTGAATTGTTGAACTGAGAGCAAAGGATTGAGGTGAAATGTGGCTGGCTCCTGAGAGCAAATGAAATGCTGCTTTCTGCAGAGAGTAACTTTTTCTATAACTCCCAAGGAATAATATATTGTAAAAGGTGTTGGAGATGAATAGAAATTAGAGAGAAAGATTGAAATCTTCAGAGAATTTAAGATTACATTTATACTACTAATAATATTGAATGGTCAACTTGCTAAAAGACCTCTCAAGGATAACAATGGATGCAAGAAAAAACAAAAGTAACTTGTTGCTTTCTCACTACTAGGTTACAGACATTCTTCCATCCAGACTAATATGATCTCCAGTAGGGAATGATTTATTTCTCCCACATTCATGAAACTCTCTTTTATAACCAGGTGTAATGGCTTCTTTTACCTCTACGGGGAATGGCTGATTTATGCATAGACCTTTGTTCAATAACCTTTCTTTAAAGACTGATGCTGTTAAAAATGAAAAAAAATGTGAACTTTTTGACATTTTATTTTAATATAATTTAGGAAACCATTTAAACTGCAAATGGATCTCATGTGGAATGAAAAATCACATGCTGATAACCTAAATTATTTTGAATACTATTAATCTTCGATTAATACCCGAAAGGTTTTCTTATCGGAATTATGAATGGCACAAGAGAGACACTTATGAAGTTCATTTTAAAAAGAATCTGTAAATACAAGACTGGAGATTCTTTTATTTGATCCCTCCAATCCACAATTTCAGAATTTCCCAACAGGAAGGGGGGCATTGCTACCCATCATATGAAGGAGTACCTTATTTATTTATTTATTGCCTAGAAAGTCTGCCCTCAAAGACCCCTATCCCTCAAAAAAACCTTTGAGGTTGGAGGAACGGAGGGGGAGAAAGTGATGTGACATTCTTTGACTTCTTCTGTCGTCAAACTTTTCCTGACCTTTTCCATTCTTGTTTGGAGGAGAAGGCCTGAAATTATATAGATCTTGTCCAGGTTCTGATGGAGATCAAAGGAAGTGAGTGAATAGTCTCATACTTCTGGTTACCTTCACTGCTACTGCCTCACAGGATAAATGTAAAACAATTTTATTAATTTTATTAACATACCTATAAGCCATTGATGTGACTTCCAATGTTGGTCAGACCGTTTGAGAAAAATAAACTACTGTTACTGAAGTGTGTTTCAGGGAATCTCAACGTCTGGTGTCTGCTTGAAAGAGAAGGGTGGCAAGTCAACTGATTTCCCCCCAGGAGGTCATTATGAAAGGCAAAATACCTCTTTTTCATTTTCAGTGTAGTATGTTTATTCTCAAGAATATGAGTATTAAGGTTTGTTTGTATCTGAAGACTTTGAAGAGTTTTTCAAACATGAGTCAATATTGACATTTAAGAACTAAAATCTACTGAAGATTTTTAATCTTTTCTTGGTTAGAAAAGACAAAGCTTTAAAAAAAATCAGTTTCAACACTCATGGTAGCCAATATTTCTGGCACGGTTTTATTAATTCACCCATTCCTTATTAAATAGCTTCTCACTCTACCCATATGAGGACTGTGCCCTTAAGCAGTCTATAGTGAAAGAAACAATACAAAAATTTACTTACAACATTTATATGTTATACACCTGATAACAGTAATAACAATACTAGCTATGTTTACTCGTTGCTTACTACGTATCAAATACCGTTTTATGCACTTCACATGTATCAATTCACATCACACTCACAATAGCCTGATGAGTTAGATGTTATCATTTCCCCCGATTTATAGCTGCCTAAACTGAGGGCAATTGAGAAATGTGTCCATGGTCAGTAAGTATCAGCATCGTGAGTTAAACCCAGGCAGTCAGGCTTCAAAGCCCATACTATTAAATGCTGTCCTCTCCAGACCCTCTAAAACAATACAGAAAGCATTAAGTGTTATTTAAAGGGCAAAGAAATGTCTCTGGGAATTGAGAGGGAAGCGAGATGCCTTCTAGCTTGAGGGCTCAGGGAAAAAGGGAGGATTTGAATATGACTTTCCTTGAAAATTAGGTTGTGTCTGGGTAAGCTGAGATGAGGAAAAGCATTCCCAAGAAAAGAAACAGGTCATCAAAGACACGAAAGTAAACTGGCTAGCTGTGTGTTTTAGTAGGAGTTAAGGGTGCATGGAGAGGAAAAATAAGAAATAAGATTGGAAATTGAGTTTGAGGGCCAATCCTGGAGGGCCAGGTGAAGGAGTCTGCAGAATATTCTGAAGGCTTTGAGAAGTCATAAAAGGTGTTTGAACAGAGGAGTCGTATATTTTTTCATTCACTTGATGAATATTTATTGGCACCTATCAGGTGCTGGGCACTGTCTTGAGCCATGGGCATATACAAGAGAATAAAGTAGATGAAATCCCTGCTTCCATGGAATTTATAACATAGTTACAATCTTAGCTATGCTTTACGAAGCTTAATTGAGATGGCAATCTGTGGGTTGGATTGTAGCAATGCCGTGGGCAGGAAGGAGTAGAGGAAGGTAAAGGTAAATAAAAGCACGGATTAGAGTGGCGGTAAGTGGACTGGAGAGTAAGGAACGGGTGCAAATGATTAGCGACGTAAAATTGATAGATCTTAAAAATGAACTAGAAAGTAAGGCGAGTGAGAAGGTGATGTAGAAATGACTATTTGGTCTGAAATTTCTCTGGCTGAAAAGATGGTGGTGTGATGAATGGCAGGACAGGAGACAGACTTGGTATTAAAGATATGGCCTATTTGGGTCGTATTGAGTTTATGATGTTCGTGAGACTTTGAGTAAGAAATGTCCCATACATGGTAAGAACTGTGGGATTGATACTGGAAAGAGATAAAAATCTTCAAATCACTGGATTAAAGGAGATGAACAAAAGACTGTTTCTAGTCTAATACCTAGCACATAACCGACACTTTGTAACTGCTGGTTGACTACTGAATTAAGAGAATGAGATTAATGAAGACAGAAAAGAGAGTCCAGAATAGGTCATCAGGTAAAGAAAGAAGAATGAGTAGTAACAGAGGTAGGAGAAAACTAGTAGAATATAGCACCCCAGCAAGTCAAGAGATGAGAAATTTTCCAGAAGACTGCGGTGGACTACAATAACAAATTATGCATACATTTCTAGGGCAACAGGACTTGATAAAAGAATCTGCATTTGGAAGTTATCGTGGTTTCATACAGAAGTGTTTCACTTAAGAGGCAAATGTGGAAACAAGACTGAAAAATGTGAAGGAAAGAAGGATGTTTAGGAAGTAGGAATATTTTCAGTAATCAACAAATTCCTATGAAGTGAATGATCTGAAACTTGCTTTTGGCTATCTTGGGTCTTTGCCTGGAATGCTGAATCAGTTTGCAGTAATGGGTAGGATAGCAGGATTAGTTGAAGGTCAGAAGGTCAAACTTAGGTTCAAATACTGACTCCTCTCTGTATAGCTGTGTGACCTTAAGAGAAGTTACCTAAACTTTCAAAGCTTCAGATTTTTCATCTGTAAAAGGGGTAAGATCATGCAAAAAAAAAAAAAAAAAAAGGCGGGGGATTGTTATATCATGCAAGCAAAGCTCTTAGCACACTGCCCAGCACATAGTAATATTTTTTTTAATGTGAGACAGTATGACTATCTAGCCTAATAATTGGATAAATAAATAACTGAATTAAATGGTGATATTAATTCTGAATTATTTCCCTCCTAATCTGGTATGATAAAACTCAAGTTGATTTTCAAAGAAGTATTGATAGTAATAGCTAAATTACTGAAACTCTCTAATTTTACTCTCCCCTACTGAATATGGAAATAATAGTACCAACACCAGAGGTTTTCAGTGAGAATCAAATTAGAGAATTGAAGTAAAAATGCTTTGTCAATTATAAACAGGGAACAATTTAGTTAATTTTATTCTCATTAATTAATATAACTTTAATCTATTGATTTTAAAGAGTATGATATTAAGTTTATATCTTTAGTTTGACTTTTGGTTAATGGTAATTCATAACATTAATAAGGATCTTTCACTTGAAGAAAGCTTTTTCAAAGTGCTTTAAATATTTATTACCTTATAAGAGCCTCAGAAAAGTTCTGTGGGGAATAAAAGACAGTCGTTATTAGGGGCTATCAAAATTGACTTTTCAGTATGCACAGTGTCTTCTTACCTATGTGAGCCTTTCTTTTAGTTTGTATATATAAAATTATAGAATCCAATGATTGAAGTACAAAGTTATTCAACTTAGTGCTTGCCTTGTATCATTCCAGATAATAACTAACTTTAGCGGCAATATCCAAAAAAATAGGTCCTAAAGTTTCGATACACTGAATTAACATGTTTATATATGAAAGGGACCATGGTAAGATGGCTTAGAGTGTTATAACCCTTATAATCAAGTGATTAAACTCATTGTTTTATATTGAAGTTATTGTTTGCCACCACTGGATAAAAATAAATGGATTCTTATTTTCTATATTTAGTCTTCCCTGCTATAGGAGATAAAACACCAGTCTTGAACATTTGTCCTCACTGACTTTATTTCTACACCTTTAATTATTTTCACTGTTTCTTGTTTGGATTTTCTCTTGTGATCTACAGGGATTTCAGGGTCCAAACTTGGATCATAATAAACTACTGAATAGAGTAAGATGACAAGCATATGGCTCTTGAATCTATTCCTGAGTACTACAATCCATAGTATTGTGACTCTGTATGAACTTTTTACTGTAGAATAAAAGGTAAATAAAACGTTTCCATGTTTATATAAGAGAAGAAATCAACTGCCCTTATTGGAAAGAGTTTTTCAAGATCTTGGATAGATTACCTAAATACTTTTACTTTCTCCACAGTATGAATTTTACACCAAAGTTTTGCTAGTTCTTTGCCTTTTTTCACGGTTAAAACATTTAAGAGAGTCTCTAAAGCTACGTCCTTTTGAAGTGCAGAAGATGGCATCATTAAGACCAATCCTATGCTACAGTAAGTGATATTTTAGCGACTTTTAGATATACTTCTGAATGGAGAAATTCAAGTAACAATGACATTGATTTCTGTGTAATATTATGTATTTCTATGGAGTCCATGTCGCTGCCCTTCAGTTTTAGATCTCTGACCTAGATCTTTTTCCAAATGTTAGATCCACATTCACAACTACTTCAAGGGAGGTGATATTTTCACCTCTACTCTTCATAGACACCTTA
>NW_020174920.1:865185-922602 GCF_003031525.2 Neophocaena asiaeorientalis asiaeorientalis | reverse complement strand
TACTTCTTTACTTCATTGATATTTTTAAACATCTTTATTGGAGTATAATTGCTTTACATGGTGGTGTTAGTTTCTGCTGTATAACAAAGTGAATCAGCTATACTAATTTTTAATTTTTATTTTATGTTGGAGTGTAGTTAATTAACAATGTTGTGATAGTTTCAGGTGTACAGCAAAGTGATTTGGTTATACATGTTCATGTGTCTATTACTCTTTTTCAGATTCTTTTCCCATTTAGGTTGTTATATAATACTGATCAGAGTTCCCTGTGCTATATAGTAGGTCCTTGTTGGTTATCCATTTTAAATATAGCAGTGTGTACGTGTCAATTCCAAACTCCCTAACTATCCCTTCCCTCCACTCTTCCACCCTGGTAACCATAAGTTCATTCTCTAAGTTGGTGAGTCTGTTTCTGTTTTGTAAATAAGTTCATCTGTATCATTTCATTTTAGATTCTGCATATAAGCGATATACGATATTTCTCTTTCTCTGACTTACTTCACTCAGTATGATTTTTACTTCTTTACTTCATTGATATTTTTAAACATCTTTATTGGAGTATAATTGCTTTACATGGTGGTGTTAGTTTCTGCTGTATAACAAAGTGAATCAGCTATACTAATTTTTAATTTTTATTTTATGTTGGAGTGTAGTTAATTAACAATGTTGTGATAGTTTCAGGTGTACAGCAAAGTGATTTGGTTATACATGTTCATGTGTCTATTACTCTTTTTCAGATTCTTTTCCCATTTAGGTTGTTATATAATACTGATCAGAGTTCCCTGTGCTATATAGTAGGTCCTTGTTGGTTATCCATTTTAAATATAGCAGTGTGTACGTGTCAATTCCAAACTCCCTAACTATCCCTTCCCTCCACTCTTCCACCCTGGTAACCATAAGTTCATTCTCTAAGTTGGTGAGTCTGTTTCTGTTTTGT
The DNA here is from genome assembly GCF_003031525.2 of Neophocaena asiaeorientalis asiaeorientalis. Lineage (NCBI taxonomy): Eukaryota > Metazoa > Chordata > Mammalia > Artiodactyla > Phocoenidae > Neophocaena > Neophocaena asiaeorientalis. Next base: position 921,665 of record NW_020174920.1, on the reverse strand, counting down.
AAATAAGTTCATCTGTATCATTTCATTTTAGATTCTGCATATAAGCGATATACGATATTTCTCTTTCTCTGACTTACTTCACTCAGTATGACAGTCTCTAAGTCCATCCATGTTGCTGCAAATGGCATTCTTTCATTCTTTTTAATGGCCGAGTAATATTCCATTGTATAATTGAAGAATAAAAACCATATGATCAACTCAGTAGATGCAGAAAAAGCTTTTGACAAAACTCAGCACCATTTATGATAAAAAGTCTCCAGAAAGTGGGCATGGAGGGAACATACCTCAACATAATAAAGGCCATATACGATGAACCTACAGTTAACATCATACTCAATGGTGAAAAGCTGAAAGCATTTCCTTTAAGATCAGGAACAAGACAAGGATGTCCACTCTTGCCGCTTTTTTTTTTTTTGCGGTACGTGGGCCTCTCACTGCTGCGGCCTCTCCCGTTGCGGAGCACAGGCTGCGGACGCGCAGGCTCAGCGGCAATGGCTCACGGGCCCAGCCGCTCCGCGGCATGTGGGATCTTCCCGGACCGGGGCATGAACCTGTGTCCCCTGCATCGGCAGGCGGACTCTCAACCACTGCGCCACCAGGGAAGCCCTCTTGCCGCTTTTATTCAACATAGTTTTGGAAGTCCTAGCCATGGCAATCAGAGAAGAAAAAGAAATAACGGGAATCCAAATTGAAAAAGAAGAAGTTAAACTGTCACTGTTTGCAGATGACATGATACTATACATAGAAAATCCTAAAGCTGTTACCAGAAAACTACTAGAGCTCATCAACGAATCTGGTAAAGCTGCAGGTTACAAAATTAATACACAGAAACCTGTTGCATTTTCTATACACTAACAACGAAAGATCAGAAAGAGAAATTAAGGAAACAATCCCATTTACCACTGCATCAAAAAGAATAAAATACCAAGGAATAAACCTATCTAAGGAGACAGAAGACCTGTACTCTGAAAACCCTAAGATGCTGATGAAAGAAATCGAAGATGACACAAAACAGACAGAAAGACATACCATGTTCTGGGATTGGAAAAATCAATATTGTCAAAATGACTATACTACCCAAGGCAATCTACAGATTGAATGCAATCCCTATCAAATTACCAATGGCATTTTTCACAGAACTGTAACAAAAAAATCTGAAAATTTGTATGGAGACACAAAAGACCCCGGATAGCCAAAGCAGTCTTGCAGAAGAAAAACCAGCCGCATTCTTGACTTCTCTTCCCATAACTATTTTTCCTCTTTAATTCTGCAACTCTGTAAGGCACCCAGTCAGGCCAAATGGTAAGCAGTCAGTGACCCCTCACTGTACCTCACATTTCCCCCTCACGTCTTCCTCCCATAATCTACATCACAATGTTAGTTTTTTCCCTCCAAATAGCTCACACATCTGTTTCCTTTGTTCAACCTCAACACCTTAATGATCATTTCTTGCTTGGAATATTACAGAAACAACTTTCTAACTTTTGTTCCTGAACAGGTCTCATATCCTTCCAATTCATTCTCCTCACAGCTACCAGAGCGATCTTTCAAAAACGTAAGTTAGGTTATTCCATCTCCTTGCTTAAAAACATGCTGTGACTTCCCACAGACTACAGATAAAGTCCAAACTCTCAAAGACAGGCGGACAGAGGGAGGGAAAGACAGCTAACACATACCGAACACTTTGAGCGCAGCACTCTGCCCCCCTGGTGGGCATTCGACATGTATTCTACCAGTTATTCCTCACAAAATCCTGTGAAGTATTATTTTCATTGTACAGAAGAATATAACTGAGACTTAGAGGTTAGGCAACAAGCGGTAAAATAAGTAAATTAAGTGGTCTTTCGGCTTACAAGGCTTATACTCTATCTACTAAACCATGCTGCCTTTCTACATAATTTAGCCCCAGCTGATCTTTCCAAACTCATTTCTTATAATAATCATACCCCACCCATAGAGAAGTACCTTTCGATTCCTGAACTACCCAACTGTCCAGGACTTTCAACACGCTGTTTCCTTCCCTTTTGAACTCTGTGTATCTAGCCAACTCCTAACACATTCTTCTAACTTTCTCTGAACAGAAGTTCTCAACCTTGGCTGGACATGAGAAGCGTGGACAGGACATGCTGTGATCAAATCCAGTTTGAATCTCTGGGGGTAGAACCCAGAGATCAGCATTTTAAAAATCTCCTCCAATGTATAAGCAAGACTGAAAAACACTGTTCTAGGTTGAGTTTCCTGGCCTCTCCGGCAAGCTTACCTCAATCATCTTCTGTTTTTACTAGATCCTGTCTAGCCCTCTACTGTAGCACTCATCACACTACCATACAATTTTGTCTTAGCATAACTATCTTCACCTCTGGAATATAAGCATCCCAAGGGCAGAAATCATACTCTAATGCAGAGGCTTTTGAACATATGCTACACACTGATCCAGTATGTACACACACACGCACATATATGCAAACAGTTGAAACCAAAGCTTCAGAAAATAATACCGACTCTTATTTCAGAGTGATGGACTCTTGTTATTTTCTATTCTATTAATTTTATTCCTTTCTGTTTAAAAAAACGTGGGTTGATACTCATTAAATTGATTACGTAACCTAGTACTTTGAACTACGTTTGAAAAACATCTCTCTAATCATGTTCGTAATGCTAGTCCTAACACCATGCTAGGCATCCAACAGGTATTTAATAAAGATTTGATGAATCAATCAAAGTCCTTAGGGAACATATATATATATGTTTTGTATATCAAAAATGGCAGGCAGACATCACTAGGCAAAAGAAAAACATCAAGGTAAACTTGCATAATCTTTAGACACCAAAGGAGAAAGATTAAAAACTACATATAAGACTCAATTCAAATTATAGCAACAAAAAGGAATACACAGAGGGTTTTCTTTTCTTAGAATTAGGGATCTTCAGATTACCTCTCTCTTTTCAGATGCACCTAGAAATATGACAATCCAATTTATTCAGGATACTAATTTTGCTACTGAGGTTGCATTCTTCCTTCTTCCTTAGGAATGAATCAGCGGGCCAGGATATATTGTGAGCAACACTGAAGAAGCTAAATTCCCCAATTTCAATAACATATTAGAAATTTAAGGTAGCTTAATCAATTTCCAGGTGTACTCTGATGTACAATTCAAAATGTATCAACCTTGTCTCTCTGGAAGCGTTTTGTTTAATAGAAGGAGCATTTCTACAGTGGGTGGGGGAGGGTGGGAGGAGACATAGGTAAAACAAATGAAATCAGAGGAGGGAGTGAGTTGAGAGATACGGCCTGAGACATGACCCAGATCACAGATGAGGGAATCTCGAATATTAATCGCTCCATAGTCTCTCTTGCTGAGAAAAAGACCCTAATTATGCCACCTTTATGACCATCTCTCCCCACCACATCCCCATCCCCACACACCTTCTTTACAAGCTGGTATTACAATTATCTCTTGGGGGTGCTTAGAGAATCAGTTAAGATTGGTGAAATTCTTGTGAAACATTAGTAAACATGCAGAGTCTGCATGTTTAACTATTTTCAGTTAGTTACCCACGGTTTCATGTTAGAACTTAGAGGTGCGACCATCTTTACCAGTTCTCTAAGGCCCAAAGCAGGAAATGCTCTGGACACAGGAAGAATCTGATTCAATTATGAATATAGTTCTTCATTTTAAGAATAAATTTGCAATTTAAGAATTTTCAAACTGTCACCTCTTAGGGCTCTATATGGTACTCCATAAAAATATATTGGCTTTAGGATTCCAGTTACACTGTCAGAAATAACAATACTTCTAAGAAAAAAATCTCCTCATCCTAAAGCACGAGGTCAAATATAATGACTTTGCTCTTAGCAAGGAAAGTAAATAACATTTTTTTCTAATATAAGGAAGAAACTTTAATGGCTTTCAGAGTGGAATTAATCAGGTTAATTCCATTCAGGAAGCATATACTTCCTAATACATGTGTGCTTATCAAACCCAGGAATTGTAATTATTGCTGGGAGAATTGAACATCCTATGAAGTGGATGATAAGCAGTGATAGTCAGGTAGTCTAGTAAGAGCTGGAGTCTCCATATACAGAAAAACCGATTGACAGTCACAGAGAAAAACCCATTTTCTGACCCCCTGTCCCCATTCAGCGGCATTTGTATAAAGTAAAAACATCACCGCTTTGGGGTGGACAGATACATTGAAATCTGTTGGGAGAGCCGCTGCTCTGGCTAGGCATCTGGAGTTTCCTTTTTTAACATGTAAGAACTATTCTTGCTATACAGCACGAATCAAACAATGACTACAATGCCACCAGCAACCGCAAACGAAGCGAAAGGCATACAGTTACACTTTATTCCCTCACACGTATTACAGGACATTCCTTTTGTTCAAAATTTTTCAAAAGTTATCTTTGGAGGGGAAAAAAAGCCAACACTTCGATTTAGCTGAAATACTGAAACTGCACGTAATCTCCTAAGGTATGTGGTTTTATTTCCTTTCAAGCTTGGCAAATTCCATTTGTTGCCTTTAAACCCCAGTATGTTGATTTAATTCTATCAGTTGAAATGTACCATTAACAATAATCAATAGTTTCAGTAGTTTCGAGTTTTTACCATGACATCTTCGAATCTTTCACCTAAAGACCATTGTTCAGCCATCTAACTGAAAATCAGAGCTGGCTATAAATGTCATTCCTATCCATAAAATGTAGTTTCAACCTCAGGCAACTGGAATTTACAGAAGACACAATATCAACTGAGAGGGAAGGAGAAATTGTCTCTTTTAAAATAACACTGGAATCCTAGTTAGTCCTACTATAGTTAAGGGGAAAATGATATGTCTAAGGTTTTCAGGAACTCTAAGGGAGTTTTATATGGCTTTTAAGAGTAAATACATCTTTATGAGTAATACAGAATAAGCTAAGAAAGTTTCCTCGGCATCATTTCCAACTATTTTTGAAAGAGATCAGAAATCTAAACACAAAATGTACTTTATTCTCCATTCTTCCACAGTAAACATAGTTAGGAAACACTGCAGTTTTTTTCTTTAATGATTCAGAATCTTGCAGTTTCTCATGACGAGAAGTTTGTATATGAATTTTCATTGTATAAGTACTATAGATATAAATATAAAAAGTATAGGAGATAGATGGATGTATCCTTGTTTTGCCCTCAACAAGACACCCATCAATTTAAGAAATATTTTATTAAGTCCCTATTATAAAACTGAGTCGCTGGATTTATTTTTAAAAGGAATCTGCTTTAAAAAATCCACTTAAAGTTTTACTCTTTATTTACAATAGCTGAGGGGAGTATGTGAATCCACATATTTAAAATTCTAGGGTGGCTTTATGGGCATGGACAAGGAGAAATAAAATTTTACTTATGAAATATCATAAGTCAAGTATGTTACAGCAGCACATTTTCTAACTGTTTATCTAAGAGCGACCAAAAGACGAACTTTACACTGCATTTACATTCACAAGCCATGGGAGATATCTGGGAAGATAAAGTCAGGTATTGCTCTAAACAAACTACCTCCAAATGATCAAACTAACTCAACACACATTGTGGGGGAGCAAGCGGGGTCCGAGGATAATGACCAAGCAAGAAGGAGGAATCCAAGAAGCTCTAAATTGCCACTGCCATCTACTCTACATACGAGAGCATCCAAGTAGATCAAACGTCCTATCGAAACAGAAGAAAAGAAGGAGAACAACAAGGAGGGGAGGAGATGAAACTTTGCTTAATATGATTTGATTTTGGAATTATTTTTCAACCTAGGATATACTATCCCTTTTTACATCATAATTTTAAAATATTAAAAAACTGAAGTTAGTCCCAAAAATGGATCCTATTATTCTGACACTCCAAATTTTCTTTGCGGTGCTAGTAAACTTCTTGTATCAAGTCAGAAGACTCAACTACACATAACGAAACTCCATCGTAGGTCAGAAAAATTATGTCAGGTCCTGAAAGTAGGCATCGGGAGCCTTCCTGAACTACAGAATAAGATTCTCACCAAGACTTCATGTAAACAAAACTACCTGAAACTTCTGTTTTCACTGTTTATGCATATGAAATTTTATAGCAAGAATTCTTGTTTCTAGGAAAAACAATTGTCGAAAACTGTGTGATCATTAACTATGACAGATTTAGCCATATCATTTTTATTTTCACAGATCATGTTAGGAAGAAAGCTATAAAATGCCAGATTAACATTTCAAAACTTACTGGCAAGTAAGAAGGGAAACTGATTCAGTTAGCAACGCTAAATAAAACAGACAGTTCATATGGATGCTTTCCATGTAAAATATTAAATAAACACTCAAAAATGGCAACTTTTTCAAATTTAATAAGCCAATCCCTAATTTACTTTTCTGAGCAAAGTTTCTTCTTATCAAAGCTCTAGCTTTACGGGCAAGTTTTTCCTGGTCAAAAACACACACTATTTAGAAGACTGGGGTATTAAATGAAATAATAAATGATTTTTCCTTTTTCCTCTGTCTCTCTTCTTCTAGCCCAAACGCTTAAATACATAAGGCCATGTCAAACAACTATTTTAGTTCGCCCACAGCGTATCAATTACAAGGACAAATGCCGAGAATTCTTCGACTGGATTCACAAGAGGGATAAAGTAGAAATGCTTGACTTACTTGCCATTGTTTCATCAGCTCTCTTACTCCCTTGGAGTCTTCTGGGAGCCTTTCCTTATGGGTGGCATCCTGCAGGACGTTGGCAGTTGTTTCGGCTTCCGTAATCCAGGCAAGAAACTTCTCCAGGTCCAGTGGGAACTGTTGCAGTAATCTATGAGTTTCTTCCAAAGCAGTCTCTCGCTCGCTCACTCTGCAAAAGAACAAATGTCCAGATGCAATTCTCCTCCAACATCAGAAAGGCGCACCCAGTGAATCCCACGAAAAGAGCAAAGTCCAGGGGACTAAATTGTAATATACGAACAAAGGGGTGAGTTGTTGCTAAAACTGCTCTTCAAAGCATCAACCACTAGAATAGCGTGTGTGTGTGTGTGTGTGTGTGTGTGTGTGTGTGTGTGTATTTGGAATTTTAGACTTTTGAAAGTTCACATGTGAATTTTCCAAAAAAAATTTTTTTTAAACATTTTAGTTTCTGATGGTCAATTTTGAAAGCTTATTTTAATATGCTGCAAAAGTTTAAGCTAATCTTTACAGGTAAAACCCTAAAATCTATACCATGCTTATCTTTGATGTCACCTGAGGCAGGAAATCATGATTAGATAGGCCAGGAGAAATGCAAACCTAGAACAGAAAGTTGAACACTGGAGGAAGAAAGAGAAGGGGACTGAAGAACAAAAGAGAACAAAACGACTGAGAAGTAGGAAAACCATGTATTTCATAGAAACCATTGTACAAAACGTAATTTTGCATAACACTATCATGTTCTAATTGTGTTAGCTTTAATTTTCATTACCTGATGGTCACACAACTGAGAATATTTTCCAGAAGAAACATTTTATGCGTAATGGAAAAAGTGGAGCCTAAAATCCAGACAGATCTGGGTTCAAATCCCAATATCCTCTACCAAGTGTGTGATACGGCAAGTTACTTAACCTCTCTGATTTCTCATCTGCAACACATATTGCTGTGATAAGAGCGAAAATACAACAATGTGTGTAAAGCTGAGTGCCTCACACATTATGTAGTCACATATTATGGTTGCTCAAAAATGTTAGTTCCCTCTGCCCACATCCCATTCTCATCTCTCTAATCTTTTAGACGGAATGAAACAAATTCCCTAATGACACAAAAGTCTAAAGAAAAGTTATTCATATTTTCTGACAATATATATAATGCATGTATTGTGGATACACACACATATGCCCTCAGCAAACATCTACATAATAATAGCTTGGGAAGGAAAATTGCCTGAGGCAATAACAGTCCCATCTAAAAAAGATTCAGGTAAATTTTGTCTGCAGTGAGGAAATCAGTACTCTATTTACATGCCATATTTGCCTTCTATTATTACACAAACACTTTCTGGGATTAAACATAAGCTAAAAATGGATTTAAAAAAAATTGAACACTTGAACATGATACACACTGCTTGTTAAGATGTGATTGTCAATAATTATGCAAAACTGCAATTTATTTCAGCAGCAACTTTATCATGGGATGTGCAAACCAGGCAATAAACAACTCCTGCCAAGCCAGCGGCAGCAAAGCCCCCGGAAGAGCTGTTTATTCATCATGGGTGAGGTTTTTGCTGAGCATACAGTCTTCCACAGTGTAGTTTCGGTGCTCATACTGGATAAAAATCTTCTGTCTGCATTAACTGGTGGAGGGTAGAATAGGTTTATGAGGATGCAGCTATTGGAAAAAAGGAAGCATTGCACTAAGCTATTTATCAACTCCTAAATAAACTTGAATACTGCACAGCTGAAAGGTAGCTTTGTGTTCTGGTTGGGCAAATCAGTTAAACCTCGTGGAGTTCAAGGGCTAACCTGAACTGCTGGCTCCCTGCTTATTTAGTTTCCAGGCAAATTATCAATGCAGGGAGAAATATCAAAATCTCGTTATTTGCTTATTTATTTATCTTTTTATTTAATATGATTTAAAAATTCAGAACCATTGCAACAACACTGAAAATCTTAATGTCATAATCTGTCATGAAACGTACAAATGTACAGGTTGAAGCATGTGTAATTGCTAATGTCTGACCATTTCTGACCTACAAAAGGGGCAATTTCATCCCGTTCAACCTAATATTTTAGGTTGCCTCGTGCATTGCAAATCACTAAGATTTACTCCACCACCAGCTCCAAATCTGGCATAGAAATAAGCTGTCACATTGCAGAAGACAAATGCAGGGTTAGACACTGATATATATTCTAACATACTCCAAATCCACACAAAATAAAAGAGCAGTGTGAAACTCCCTCACGGCAGAGTGGAGCTTGGAGAAGTAGATACTGTGCATTTTATTACCAGCGTCATCATCACGATGAGCTGCACCTGATGCACCTTAGCTCCTCTGTCTTTAAAGAGAAACACCACTTACCTCTGCTTCCAGAGCAAGTAACTAGTAAATAACTTTCTAAAATGTGACGCACATAAACCAGATGAAAGGGTTCTACCGAGACGATGAGATTTCCAGCCAAATCCTACCACTGAGTTTGCTGCTTTGTAAATTAGGCCCTTAGGGAAGAGCAGTAACTCTTTCAGGACCCTAAGGCACTGTTTTCCTAAAGGATACCCTCGTGGTCTGAAATACTGACAACATCAGGCTGAATATTTTCTAGTTTGGAAATACGTTAAAAAAAATTCAATGGCGGCAAGAGCAGAAGAATCTCTTTCATCAGAGGTGAGACTGTTATTTCCTGCTTGTGTGGGAGACTTAAGGCTGCATCCTTTCTCCTGAAATCAATCTATGTACACGGAATTCTTAAACTTTAATTGTGTCAAGTCTAGACTAGAAATGAGTCAAGGGTACTTGTATGCCATATTTGTGCATTCCAAATAGCTCTGACTATATGCCATACTTTAAAATTTTCCGTTACCATATGGCTTTAAATGGCTTATATGATAAAATAAAAATGTAGAAATAATAAGAATCATAAAGAAACAAAACAAAATTGGCCTAGAACAAAACTAAAGATCTGGAACATCAGGCTTCCCTGGTGGCGCAGTGGTTAAGAATCCGCCTGCCAATGCAGGGGACGTGGGTCCAAGCCCTGGTCTGGGAAGATCCCACATACCGCGGAGCACCTAAGCCTGTGTACCACAGCTACTGAGCCTGTGCTCTAGAGCCCGCGAGCCACAACTACTGAAGCCCACATGCCACAACTACTGAAGCCTGCAGGCCTAGAGCCTGTGCTCCGCAACGAGAGAAGCCACCGCGACAAAAAGCCCGTGCACTGCAACGAAGAGTAGCCCCAGCTCGCTGCAACTAGAGAAAGCCCGCGCACAGCAACGAAGACCCAACGTGGCATAAAAAATAAATAAATAAAGTCTATTTAAAAAAAAAAAGATCTTGAACATAGATTATTTTTTTAAAAATTCCCCTATCCAAATTATGAAATTATAGACCCTGGAGAAAATTTGGCTGAACTTTAAAAGTAAGAATGACCAGATATCATAAAATAGTAATAATGCTTTACAAATATAATCTACTGCATTGGTTAAGTACTTTTTATATAACCAATTTTAATTACCAGCAATTCCAGCTTTATAATGCATACAAATAGCTGAGAATTTGATGGAGTGTAGAACGGGATAGTGACTTCAAAAGGTTTTACTTCTATTCATAAGGGCACCATACACCAACCTCCATATATAAATACAGGCAGGTGGTTCCCAAAGTCTGTTCCGCAGCCCAGCAGCATCAGCAGCAACTGAGAACTTATTAGAAATGCAAATTCTCAAGCCTTGCCCTAGACCTACTGAATCAGAAATTCTGTGTGTGGAGGCCAGCGAGCTGTAGATCAACAAGCCTTCCAGGTGATCCTGATATATGCTAAAGTTTGAGAATCACTGACGCTAGAGACCAAACTTTGAGAACTATTGGTGCGGCGGATGCTGTGCTGGGTCTGCCTAGACCCCTCTTCAGGAATGAAGTATGTTTTGCTTTAGCTTCTAGGAAAGCAACTGGAGGCAGGTTGCATCCAGTGACTGGTAATGTGTGGGCTATAGAAGCCTGGTCCCCTTGCTCCGACTCAGGACAATTCGGGAAGGGAGCGGAGAGGAGGAGGGTTGACCGATGTTGTGGCTGCAACTGAATTAAAGCCCAGCTTCTCCTTCCGCCCTACTGTGCTTCCTTCCCCTTCCTCTCTCACAGGTATTATCCTGAGAGCACTCTCCAGAAAAAAATTCCTGCACGTTAATTGCTTTCTCAGGACCTGCCTTTTGGAGAACTTGACCTGCTGAACTGTCACACTAAATAAAAATTTGAAAAATATACTTGTCACAAAATGTATGTGGAGAAATACATAACTATACTTGCAGAGATCGTGGTCTCAAAAGGAGACAGGACGGAGGATTCTCACACTCAGCAACTGAGCCTGAAGAGCCACTGCACCTTTGGTTGCCCTTTAAGGAGATCTATAGATAAGGCAGAGTTGCATTATCACCAGTTAGAAGCAAGAATGTACTGAACGGGCAAAGTGCTGGAGCTGCAAGAATCTACTGAAGGGGCAAAGTGCTGGAGCTATAAAGCTTAGTGCAATCCTGCATCTGCCCAAGAAGGCGCTCATCCAGAGACAAGTCTGCATAAAGGGGAAAAATCACAGAAGGCGTGTCTTCAGTACCATTTTCCATTTTCTTTTTAAGAACTGATTATCAACGATGCAATCAGATAAGTAATAACCTGCTCCTTCATACACACACACCATGGTATCTCTGAATAAATCTCTAAGACTCCAGATTTTCTATTAAGTTGAATATCACTAATTTCTTATGGGTCAACCTAATACACAAAAAGCAAAAGAGAAAAGGGAAACCTACTACTTTCCAAGGTAAGGCTGAAGAGCTTAATTAATGTATAGACAATATTCCATGATCAGATACATGGATGGATGATATTTAATCAGTGCACTATATTCTAGGACTTTTAATATATACATATATAATAAATATATATATAAGCAAACAGAAACAAACACATTGAATATTTTTAGGGAAAAAAAGGCTCAGTCTGATACAGAAGGCTATTTTGCCCAGGTGTTTCTGAAAGTGTGACAACTGGGGCAATTCACAGCACTTAGTCTTCTACTAAATAATACTTCCATCTGTGCCCTGGTATTGTCATGGAGTAACCAAATAAAACACTCTCAATCTTTCCTTCTTGGTTTATTTGCATTTTAACCACTATCATTTCCTATGATATTTTTAGGGGAAGGATTACAGGATGACTTTCTTTTTTTTCCCCTTTTTTTGTTGTTAGACATAGATCACAGAAAGTGAGTACCTTAGCAGCAACCACTTGGACTTTGGACCAAAAGATTTCTGGCAACGTCAAACGCTACTCATAGAACCAGAGTTAACCTGACATTCAAATTCTCTGTAACCACAACAGTCTCTACTAGTTTGCTAGTAAATAAATTAATTTTGATTAAAAAAAAATAACTCTACTTTGTATTTGCAAGGGGCAGCTAGAATTTTATTACCTATGGCTATACAGCAGTTTGTAGAAAGGATTCCTCTTAATCTCCAGCACTTCTATTAGTAATGTACACTAATGAAAAGCACGAATCTAAGCCAAATCCTTCAATAATGCTTGGACTAGTATCCCATTAGTTCCCTTTCTAGCAACAATTCTAACACTGCGGCTTTATTTGTCTTTGGGCAACATCTACTTAGATATATGACCCAAAAGCGTTGTGGCAATGAGAGGATGTTTCTCTTTTCTCCTCTGTTATCAAACTCTAAAGTGAGAAATATACTCTGTCCTTTTAATGGAACGATTGACAAAGGGTGTGAGATGAAGGCTGTAAGGTCCAGCATAGAAAATAAAATTTAAATCTAATAATCTATATAGCTCTTTAAAGATTTTAAAGTATGCTCAGATTTATTCTCTCACCATTTCACAAGGTATCCCCTATTTTTTCTACTTACAGTGTGTTTCTCTGTTTCTTTGTATGCTTCCAGTTGGATGTTTCATTCCAGTGGGTTCAACCTCCACACAGATTATCTTTAAATCTGAACCTCATTCTTATTTCCACAAGCCTACCAACATCTCATTCATTAGGTGATCCATGCATCTAGTCCATATGTATTATGTACCAGGATTTATGCTTGGTGATGGTGACACAAAAGTCAATGAGACATGGACATGGACTTTGGCATTTAACATATTCAACTCTGGTGGGGGAGACAGATAGGTAAACATTTAACTATAGTTACAATATGATTTCGGTTATAGTTCATCTGGATTCCCTACCAGTAGCCCAAATGTAATATGCATCACACTGTATTCGTGAACTTAGATCTCAATTTGCCAAACAAGTGATAAACATTTGTTTATCAAATAAGCAAATGTTTATCTTTTTAAACGTTTGTTTCTTTTTCTCATCAAAGGAAGTGGGGATCATCTGGCTGGGCTTTATCTTAAAATACAGTGATGGATGCTCAATAAAAGTTTGCCTAATTGAATTGATTTTCATACAAATCAGAAACCTTTTAGATATATGTCATAGGTTACTGCTGCTTTCATTTTGCTGTTGGGAAGATTGATTCTGAGAGAACCATAATGACTTTCCCAAAGTTGCACACAAGTAAGTGGCAGAATTGGGATTATAGCCCAAGTCTTGCATCCTAAAAAAGAGGTTTTTCTAACTCTGAAAATAGATATTGGTGTCCACTCCTCTCTGATATATTCATTGTAGCAAAAGAAAGAAAAGTGCAGGAAAGTTTATGCCTCTGAATCCTGGCCTTCATTTTGGAGCGCAAATTTATCTATTTGTTACTTTACGGTAAGCGGCATCATTGAAACACATATAAACCTACCCAGAGGGAACCCACACATGCAAAGATATTCTCTCACCCTAACTCTAGTAGAAAGATCTAGCCGGTCTTTGCTTCAACACACAAAAAATCCATTTTCAACACAAATCTGCTGGTTTTCTGTTCACCGACATATGCATTATGAGGCCCTCATCCCCTCTCTCCTGAGGTCTGGTACTAAATTACTCAAACTCTCCACAGTTAATTGCAAACCACAACCTAAATGTTCCCAAAGTATTGCTGATTAGTTCTCAGAAAACTCATTCCTATCTTTCGTCACCCCAGACAACGCAGGATGACTTTCTGACATAGGCAGAAGCAACACACTTGCACGAAGAAATAGATTAGTCCTCTAAAGATAAACCGCAGTTTTGAAGCTATCTATTTAAACTTTCTTCAATGCTACAGACATTTTAGTAAAAAATATATATCACCTGAACTTTATCTTTGGATACTAAGAGAATATAGGTATTATCAGTCATGTAAGGAATTTCAAAATACACGTTCCATCTCTTTTATTTTTTTACTCTACGGACATTTTTAAAATTGAGATTTGCACAATATATCATTAGAGAAAAAACCATAATTATACACTTTTCCTAAAAGCATTGGGATATTTCTGAGAAGAAAACGTTAGGAGACAGCAGTAAAAATGTACTTTGTACTATTCTTTGCATTACTCACTTCACTTGACTTGTGTTTCAGGCATTTATCACTGAGAAAAATAAATTGATAAAAAATATACAAAATATTATGAACAAGTGCAGTATTCAAGATACTACCTTGGATGTTAACAAAGATGTTAACATCCTTTAGTCTAAGATCTGTGTTTTATATTTTTCTACTGATACAACACCTCAAGGCACTATTTGGAGAAGTTTAAAAACAATGTCGGAAGTAATTGATTACATTTGGTTTGGTTCACATACGGAGACTCAAAATATTATTTTGGATATTTACAGAACTGTAAAAAACCTTTAGAAAAAACGTACAGTTATACTACTATCCAGATGAATACAAACTTAGATTAGGGTTGGGTTTATAATCGGACACAATTTCTACTCTAAATAAATTCTCTCTGATTTGTATAATGAGAATCTTTAAGTTGGTTTTGGTCACTGGTAGTGTTAATCTCTTTAAAAGATATATTTTCCTAACTGTTGATAAGCTAGATTGAGTAGCTTTCTTCTCTTCTAAAGGATATATGAAAACTAGGATAGAAACCAATGAAAAAGATCATCTCCTGGAAGTCTCATAAGACTGTGCAAACAAATATGCATCCCCATCCCCAATAACTTAGAAAAAATAAAGAGAACAGTAGATTGTTAGATGCTGTTATATAATATTCCGAAGACAGCAAGGCAGGTTGGTTCAATTTTCTAAGATCAAAAGGCAAACGGATAGCAGATTCCCTTTAAAAGGAAAGAAGTGGCTAAAAACATATCAACTGATTATATGAACTTACAGTAGAGGTCTCTCAATGGAATTTAGAAATACGAACGATTTCACAATTCCTGATATGAACTTCAAGTTATAGTCTCTAAATATTTGTGACTTTTATTACTCAATTCCTCATTCAGCACTCTTGTGGTTAATAATGCACTTTTGAGAGTCCTTTAAATTCAACATTTATTGTTATAGAATTTTGCACTAAAACAATGCTCTTCAGTTTTCAAGCTCTTCTCTGTGTATCTTCTCCTTTGATATGTTAAACAACTAGATGAGGTTAATGGGGTAGGTTGTTATTATCATCAACATTTTATAGTTGAGAAACCTGACTTTCAGAGAGGCTGGGCAGTTTCCAACGTAAGTGGCTCTAGTCCACTATGACATTCTCTCTTAAGGTAGACTTGCCAATCTCCCTGTGAGGTAAACATAATGGATATTAATATAGTACTATGCTCAAAAGCGCCTCATTTGCTGTGATTATTATAAGAATTAGGACTATGGTGTATATTTGTGTGAAGACAAAAATTATTATTCCTTTGCTTATCACCTTCAGCTGCCACCTAAGAGACCTATTAAAATGAATACTGCACTTTGGACTTGAAGTAGGCTTGAGGATTTTATTTTAAAAGAGGGCATTACAGTCAAGAATAAAATATTTTTATTCTTATGAAATAGTAGAAAGTTACAGTACATACGGTTGTGGCCTTCTCATAATGGTAATTTACGTTTGCTAATGATACCAAGATAATCTGGAAATCTGTATCTTTTGAGAAATGTTTTACACTAAAATGATCTAACAAGAAAACCAAACCTTCATATGTTTCTTTCCTAGAAATATTACAGTAAAATAGATACATTTTAATAAGACTGGTTGGGAAATGAATTAATCTCTCAAAGTGACTCTGTCTTGGTAGACTCTAAAAGAATTGCCCTTTTAATTTTCAATCCCTTTTAATGACTCAGATATGATTTATAAGACTTGTAGGATTACAAATAACTTGAGCTAATTAAAACTAATGATCAAAATAAAGATTTAAAGTTTCCTGCTTTCTTACTTTTAATTACTATGGGGAGAAACTACATTGAAAAGAACTAGATTATGTGAAATATACCGATGGCCTTCTATAAAATCAAGTCAAATTTATGAAGAACAGTAAAAAATTAAGGATTTATTTTTTCAAGTAAAACTACAACACTACAGGAATAAATCTGAGGGCTGCACGTACTTTCAAAAATCCTCTTACTTATGAATGCACCGCTTATAAAAGGCTCTATATCTTCATTATCATCATCAACATCAGCCATCATCATGAACTTACTGTAAATTCCTTGAGGACAAGGATTGACGCCACGGTTCCTGGCACTTAACACTCAATATATTAAATTAAAATGAAATAGGCACAGCTTCTAAAAATGAGAAGGTCACAATCCCTTGTTTCTAAAACACTCATAAATTAGAATTATTTCTTGATGCAAATTTACTGAATAATAATTTATATTTGTATAGAATTTTAAAGTTTATACATTGCTTTCTCATATACTATTTCAGTTGAACCTCACGGTAACTTATAGGTATCCTCTTGTTTGTTACAGAGAATTGACTGCATAACAGACTATCACTCAGTTATAACTAAGGTGTTTAAAAATGAGAATAAACAATCCTGTGATCAAAATTATGTTTTGCTTTGTAGAAGTGTGGATATTAAATCTTTGGAGCTTATCTCTTTCATCAAGTTTTGTACTAGCAGTTAAAGTGAAATGGTGGACTATTTCACTGGGCAACATGACACATTTAATTGTCAGTGACTGAATCTCTGCTACTCTTACACGAAAACAATGTATTTTTTGAAAAAAGAAATTAAATGTACTCCTGCAAAGAATGCTAATTCAGTGTATTTTTAGGTGCATTGTAAAAACAGAGGGCAAAGCAAACAATAAGTTCTGTCAAAATGAATCCATTGGATTGGCAACTTTTCTGATAGACTGTAAGTTTGATCCTGGTCCAGAGATAGCATGTACCAAAAGGGCCTTAAAAGTCATCCTATCCAGGCACCCATTTGGCTCTGTCAGCCGACATATTCCTCCCTTCCCTGCTTTGCATCACCCGTGGATTGGAACAGATACCCTCTCTGTAGCTCCCCTCATGTTCTGTCAAAAAAAAAAAAAAACAATAAGGGAATTCCCTGGCAGTCCAGTGGTCGGGACCCCATGCTTTCACTGCCGAGGGCCTGGGTTCAATCCCTGGTTGGGGAACTAAGATCCCGCGAGCCATGTGGAGTGGCCAATAACATAACATAATATAACATAAAACATAACATAACGGAAGTGTTCATCATTTAAAAAAATGTAGTATGTCAGGGATGAGAATAGAGCATTGTGGCATAGCACCAGAGATCTTCCTTCGTCACTTGACACTGATCTTTTTTTTTTTTTTTTTATCTTAGTTCCCCAACCAGGAATTGAACCCAGGCCCCCACCCCACCCGCAATGAAAGCGCTGAGTCCTAACCACTGGACCGCCAGGGAATTCCTGAACACTGCTCTATTAATCAACATTCCTTGTGTAAAAGCATGAAATGGTTGCTAAACCACCCAGTTTACCTTGCATGTAGCAGGATTTCTCCAACTTAGTCATAGGAATATAATGAAAGACCTTGTCAAATGTCCTGATGAAATGTAAATACACTGCTGCATTTTGCTTATCTACCATTCTAAAAATTCTTCAGTGAAAAAAATTATTTTTGCCTCAAACATATAGGTAATATAAGATTTTTTAAAAAAAATCTCTGTTTATGTGTATATCTGTATTTGTTTTACTAAATTACCTGATTAGTCTCTGCAAGAAATGGGTTCATATTTCTCTCACAGCCTCCATGTAAGAAGCATTCACGATTTTACATGTCTTTGGTAGCTACAATAATATCTCCCGTGATTTAAAAATAGAATTCAACTGCATTTGTCAACATCTAGCTAGAAGGCAATTAATATAGCTACGAAAGGAAGGCCATCATCACCCTTTTGTAGAGACCAGGGCATTTAATAAAGATGGTGGCAATAGATTATAACTGCAGTGATAATCACAGAATTTTTGAAGACTGTGCTAAACAATCTAGCAGATGTTACATGTTTGCTCATTTCATTCAGTCTTATAAAATGGCAACTGGATCACCATGAAAGAAAAGGTTAGGTTCTCAGAGAATAATGTTATTTCATTAATTGATAGATCAGTTCTCGTCGGGAAAAAATATTCAAACAAATCTTACAGACAACACAACAGAGGCTTTCTGGAAAGTGAGGGAGAATTTTGACTAACAGGGTGCTTGCAGAGTGCTACTGGTATTCCGTGGGGAGGGGCTGGAGATGGTAGACTCCACATACAACAGAACACTGTTCCAAGTCCCATAATACTTTTGAATGTCCCACTAGATACGCACGTAGGGCGAAACCCTGTTTATAAACACCTGAACCTAGAACTTAACTCAATTTTACATGCAAATATAAAAGACTTTTGTCAAGATTTTAATACACACTGATTTTTTCATAAATGCAACTAACTGCCATGAAAATCCAAGGAAAATTTTACATTGTGTTGTTAAGAATTTTGTCAAAAATTGTTTAGCATTTTGGAAAATTACACTATGGATGGCCAGTGCCACTCACAGTATTTGAGTCCCGGTACAACACACTGGTGTCACCCCACATTCGTTGATATTGCATTCACAGTATAATCAACTAGAACCTTCGTTTGTGTTCTAGTTTGATCCTGACTGAATCATTACATACTGAAATACATATTATTTTATTATAAATGACTCGTATTTCTCTTTAAAATTAAAGTCAGTGCACCCTTTTTAAAAAAATGTGTCTGTAGGTAGGGTATATTATCTACAAATTTTAGTTTATGACAGTAAGGAAGGTGTTACAAAGTATTTGTTATAAGAAAGAAAGGGGTTGGCATTGGATCTGAGGAGGTTGAAAACCACTGATACAGAGCTACGTGGAAATTTCAAGATGAGAACATTATACTGAAAATAAATAGAATTTTTAAAGGAGAGAATGAGGATATTTTCCCTCTGCATCCAACCCCTGATCCTTACAGCTCCATAGAGAACAGAACAGTATTTTTAAAATTGCTCACTTTTACAGCCAGCTGTGACCACCAGTGAAGCAGAGGTCTACTTCATATACGAACCTGAATTAAAAACAGCCAGGCCTTTAGTCAGTTCAGAGCCCACATCCTTGATTACATTTGACACAACAATCATCATCATATCTTAAGACTCAAATCAGCCTGACAGTGCTCGACTCAGGGCTGCTTCTCCCAATTAGCTGAAAATTGCAGCCCAGCTCATCTTCTAGGGAATAAGTTTACATTTACAATTTTGCTGTGGTGAAAAGGCAATGAACATGATGGAAAGAGCAAATCAACTTTCTAACTTACACAATAACTACTTTAAGTTCACTAACTCTAGTAAACCTGTTTTGACAGGAATGAAAAAGTACAGGCGTTTTGTTATTATTTTTTAAGATACACAAAGCTTAAGATAGCTAGAGTTTGGACTAGAAAGGGGGACATAAACACACACTGTGAATATTTTTAAAAAGTATTTTCCAAATGAGAGCTTTCGGAAGGGACAGTCTTTTATGTAAAAGACATATTAAAATAATTTGCAAGTAATAGATAGGTCCTTCTTATTTGGAAATGAAAAGTTACTAGATATCAGGGTCCTATAGAATGAATTTACAATAAGATGCTAACAAGAGAACACTGTTTGTTAGTGTGACACAAGTGTTATTCTACGTATCTGGTTCAAAAATCATTTCTCTTCTATATTTCTAGGGGAAAAATAATCAAGGAGATTTTTGTGCATTTTACTTCCTCAATTGTGATACTTTTTGACCTGGATCAAGGCAGTTTGCATAGGCTATGGAAAAAAATGAACAATAGCAAGGTACCCTCACTTCATGGCAGCATTTCAGATGGCTGTGCTGAAGGTCTGCTCAGAGGAACAATGCCCTGATGTGCCATTTGCTAAGTGGATACCAGCTCAGAGTCAGAAGACAGAAATATACAGATGAGACAAAGAAGAGGCTAAAGAAGTGAAAAAAAAAATGCTGAGAAGCAGAATAACTAGAAAAGCAAGAAGATGCTGGAGGGGCCTGAGACAAGGATTTTCTAGCCATTGGGGATGGGGGAATACCTGGGCAGGAATAGGAATATACGACCCGACCAAGCGTGTGGGACCCATGGGAAGCAACCGCAGAAAATAATGGAGAAACCATGGAGGCTGAAGTGGAGATCAAAAGGAATAGGCAGGGAGGCAAAGTTGGGGACAGGATCACATAAGAAGTGATAGAAATAATAAATAAGAGAGGAGGCACAGTAAAGGCAATGCTTCTTCGAGTTTTATTTTCCCCAAACATCCGTATTCACCCAAAGCTGAGCATTTCTTCCAAGACACCACGTTATGAATAGCCTTAATTTTATGGATATCCCAAAAGAAGAAATACTTTTTTTATAGTACGGCTATATTTATGTGGGAATTAGGACGGATTTTTAAAGAGTATTTTTTGATGCAAGTTTTAATCATCATGTAGGAAATAAGACAAGGCTGAATAAATGAATGTTCATCTATTATATATATTCATTGATTACACGTATGCTGTATATAACATCATCTAAATTAATTTTCCCCCACATTTTAATGATGTGAATTATTGAGAAAAGATAGTGCTAATGCTTCTCAGTGAATTAATTGATGTCTTTCTCCTCTAAGATTAGCCAACAATCTGATTATTGTAAGCAACATTTCCATAGGCTCTGTTCTCCTTTGGAAAACAAAGCTCACATTTTCTGTTGTTAATTAAATCTTTGAAGAGTTTGTTTTAGACCTTTAGAAAAAAAAATCCTCCTGTAAACCAACATTCTTTAAAATTATCTAGAAAAAAGTATACAGTCACATTTTTAAAAACACCACCACCCGCTGCTATGAGCATCACGAGGTTAATATATACACAGTAAAGTTCGGCAAAAATAATCAGAAATAAGCCTTAGCAATGAAATCCACATATTTAATTTTACTCTGTCATTACCTCAGAGTGTTTTTCCAAATTCTAGCAACCCGAATCATAAAGAAATGGAATTAGAAATCCTTTGAGTGACTCCTTCTTAAATTATGGATACCATGTTGTAAAGCATCTGGCTCATTCTAGTACTGGCATTTCTCAAAATTTAAAAAAAATACTCTTTATATTTTGTCATTTAAATAAGCCTCTTAGTGATTAATCAACTGATTTGCCATAGCTGGTTTCAAGGTATATGCTAGTGACAATACCGATAATGGCACGACACTTTAAAA
Organism: Neophocaena asiaeorientalis asiaeorientalis; assembly: GCF_003031525.2. Taxonomy (NCBI): domain Eukaryota; kingdom Metazoa; phylum Chordata; class Mammalia; order Artiodactyla; family Phocoenidae; genus Neophocaena; species Neophocaena asiaeorientalis. Next base: position 900,387 of record NW_020174920.1, on the reverse strand, counting down.
CTCCACACAAGTAGATTACTCAACAATTTGGTCACTTTCCTATTCAGGTTCAGTCAGGTAAGTGTGGTTATGAATTGCTTTTGCTCGCCATAGTAAGTTACCATATCGGGGGCTTCCCTGGTGGTGCAGTGGTTAAGAATCCGCCTGCCAATGCAGAGGACATGGGTTCCATCCCTGGTCCGGGAAGATCCCATATGCCACGGGGCAACTAAGCCCATGCACCACAACTACTGAGCCTGCGCTTTAGAGCCCGCGAGCCACAGCTACTGAAGCCCTCGGGCTTAGAGCCTGGGCTCTGCAACAAGGGAAGCCACCGCAACGAGAAGCCCGTGCACTGCAACGAAGACCCAACACAGCCGAAGATAAATAAATTAAATAAATAAATTAAAAAAGAAAGATGACAGAGGTATTAACATTAAGAAAAAAGCTGCCATATCAAAATCCATGCAAGGGGAGAGGCCAGTTTACAGGACTGACAATGAATGAGGCGGCACATCTGGGAAAGATGAATGCCATTCAGAATGATCATGCTGCTGAGTTTCATCTATCTGTTCACTTGGTGTCAATGAAATTGTTCAAGTGAATTTCAAAAATTTTACAGTGGTTACTTAGAAATCACTGGCTCCCCAAGCAACTTTCTAAAGTCGAGCTCAGCTCTTCCATTTCCCTGCTGGGATGACAGAACACACCGCGAGTTTACTGCTACTCCCCACCCGTCTTAGAGACCACTGTGTGTGTCACTAGTGCACCTTCCTTCCTCGATAAATGTTGTCAGCGGAAACAAACAATTTGTGGATAAACTGTTTCTTTCTTTTTCCCTTTCTTATTTACAACATTTGTACCATTATGTAACTACATTCTAGGACTAATTTAATAATTAGTTTATCATTAAGTAGTTTGAGTTCTTAGAGGAAAAATGACAGTCTCTAGAGGTAAAGGTGTAGCTCATCATATACACTGTAAAATTGGAGTGTTTTTGATAGGCACATACGTACATGATTTTTCATTTGAAAATATGAATATCATAATTTTCCCCACCTGATCATGTCTTGCCTGGAGCATATTTTAAAGTAGCTCTGAAAACTTGCAATGTGTGACATAATTATTTTAATCTCCATAAAAAATGATGTGATAAAAGTATTGGCGTAGCCTTGGTGCTAGAACTAAAAATACTGCATATATGTTTTGCGGAATATGTACTCAAATGATACAATAATAGTATTAAGGATACATTTTAAGTGTCTTGGCTATTAACCCAGTGCAAGTAAATTTAGAATTCTATAGATTCCCTCATTAAATTATAACCGTATTGACAATTCTTCCTATATATGTTAGAAGGAATAAAAGTTAACATTAATAGAATGTTATATCTCTTCTTCGAGAAAAAGATATTATTATTATACTCTCCTAGCATATGTATTCATAAACATAAATACAAGGGGAATTTTGTTCAGCGTCCTCAACACCCATTACAGTACCTGGAAAAGAGTGAGCGCTTAATTTTTACCAAAGCAATTAATTAGAAAATGAAAACTATATGTTCACATCAGTCTTTTCACCTTAGATACTTTCATTATATAATAATGACACTAGTACACATGTAACTGTTACTATTTGAGTCTTTTTCTTTTAAAGTTAGAATCATTAGGCTCTACCAGGTAACCCATTTCAAAAGCAAAATTTGGCAGAAGTTTGGAATAGAGATGAAGAAAATGGAGAGACACTTGCTTTTCCAAGAAGAATGGCACATATTTGCTTAGATGCCCTCTTGCAGCCTGTCACAATGATGCTGGCAAAAGCAGAAAAGAGTTAATAGAACTATTTACAGGTACGTACGTATGCACTACAACTCTCTGAAGTATTGAAAAGTAACAAGTCACCCAACGTGAGAACATTCTCAAAGAATCAGAGAACCCAAGATCGTATAAATGATACTTCAGTGTAAACATAAGGAAAGAAAAAGAAGTCTTCCCTCTTTTTCTTCAAATACAAGAATTTCTGTGTCAGAATTGTCACAAAGCTGGGGTTTTGAGCTTGGGAAAGTCATAGACTCTCTGTGTCTCAGTGTCCTTTCCTGAGTTATAAATATTTTGATAATGAAATTGGCAACACATTCGGTTAACTCAGACATGTAAAATGTTAAATTCATTTGAAAGGCGGACTAGGAAATTGTAAAGATGTCTGTCTCCCTGGTTGTTGTTTGACAAGAGAGAGCGGAACTCAGCCCGAGTAAGCCATCCTGCCCTTTTAATTAGGGGCTTGCAGTCAAGAAGGAGTCTGCAAAATCCTGCTAGAACTGTGTTTCAACTCAGGTTCTCCAGACTCTACTGAGCAGCCCTGGCCTCTCCTCAGAGCAGATTGGTCTATCCATCAGGAATGGTTGCCAAGTGAGAAGTATATGGAGGCTGATTCACACACACCAAGTGCTTGGCTGGGCTTCTAGAAGCGCCTATCTGCCAGGGTAAATTTTTCTGTCACCAGCAGCAACCTAACAATTAGGCTAAATGCAATCATTAGCAGGTTGTAGATTATATGTTTTGTATGGGGAAAAAAACCTGTAAGAGTTAGTCCCATGTTATTAACACGCTGATGAGGATAGAGTATCAAGGAGGGTTAATGGAGTTTGTTTCAGGGGAAAAAAATATGTATTAGCAGATCCCAGCAATTATAATAGACTCTTGTTTATTGCTATTTGCTAAAATAGACACTTCTTTTACTAAAGGGATCCGAGATTATTTCTGTGATTTCGAAAGGATTTACCCTCCATTCTCACTGTGGAAGGTCTCAGGAAAACAAAGATAAGTCAAATATGCTGCGCCAGAGAACTGATCTCTCTCTTTCTCTGTCATCATTGTCATTGTTGTTTTCATAGTTGTCTTCCTTCTCCTTTTCCTCCTCTTTCTTTCTCTCTCTCTCCAATCCCTCTCCCTTATTTATCTATCCCCCTATCTATATCTATCTAACCATCCATCCATCCATGAAAATGTTCCTAACCTTCTAATAGAATATGAGGTTAAAATAATAGTTCGAAGGGAATAACAGAAAACGCCTACGTCTGAGTAGAGTCGAAGGCAGAATAACACAACTTCCCTTGATTAGTATGCAAATTTATAAATTTATGCCCAAGTGAAGAGTTGAGCTAATGGCACTTGAGAATACTACTTAGGTGACATCCAGTGAAATGATCTTCATGCAGTAGCCTAGGCTGGATGCTATGCCATCTCTCTTACAAATGCTTACTGAGTACTGAGTAGTGCACCAGTTACTATAGTGGCCCGTAAGATTCTTCTAGAGAAATCAGTTCCACGGTCAAGGTTATTAAACGTATGCATACTATATAGACTATCCTTTTCCTCACACATTCCCAAACACACATTGTGTATTCACAATGCATACACTGTAATAAAAGTCTGATTAATTCTACAGAAATTTGTTTACTTTGACTTAACCTGATCATGCCTAAACTTTTTTTTTTTTCACCATGTACCCCTTCTTGAGTTAACTAGTTCTGGCAGAGACCCATTTGGGAAAAAAAAAATAGGAGAAAAGTATAGGAGGGGGATAATCAGGATGCTAAAGTCATGTGTCCACCTGATGCTTGAAATTATTACCCCGAGGCATTACCCAGCCTGTTCTTGAATACTTCTACAACTTTACAAGGCAGCCTGTTCCACCTTTGGACAGCTTGATCACAAAATCCCTCTCTGCTAAGCTGAAATATAAATTCTTAGGACTACATTACATGCTTGAATTTATCCAGCCTAATATCTCCTTAGTTTTCCTTTTCCACTGCTCTGTTGCACAGTGTGTGTGTGTGTGTGTGTGTGTGTGTGTGTGTGAGAGAGAGTATTATTGTCATTAAAACCACTGTTATCTCCCCATTCTGAATGTTTTTGGTTGGCATAATGCAGTGGTTCTCAAACTGTAATATGCATAGAAATGAGCTGGAGACTGGAAAGCTGGTTAAAAGTTTTCTGGGCCACATTCCCCAGAGATTCTGATTTAGTAGGCTGGGGTAGGACCCACACATTTTCATTTCTAGCCAGCTCACAGGTGATGCTAATGCTGCTAGTCCAAGGACCACACTTTGGGTAACACTTGGGTAGTATATACTTTGACGCTCTGCCAAGACCCGTGCCCTAGCTGGTGGGAATATTGGCTGCTAACAGCTCACAGCTGCCTCTCTCACTGGAAATTGGCCTCAGCTGTAGGTAACTGTTTTATCCAAGGTTGCCCTCTCCCACAGGGTGACCCAGAACCAATAACCAGCTGATACTGGAATACAAAGGCCCAGCCCCCTTGCCTCAATTCAGGACGTCTCTGAGGGGACCTACAAATTCCAGATCTCCCCTTAGAAGCTGCCCAGGCCTCAGGTTCACTGCAGGGTAGCTTCTCTCTCTGCCCAATCTTACCTCTGTCACATCCTTATACACGTATCTCATGGAAACACTCTTCAACAAACCTTCTGCACACAACTCTCCATCTCAGGGAATCTTCTTCTCCCTGTTTCCAGGGAGCCCAGTCTAAGTCGGTTGGATCGTGTCTTTTATTTTACTTTTCTTTTGAACCAAGTGTATTGCCTTATATTTACATTTCATCTTTCAATATGCAGCCTACCACCCCAAGTTGTTGAAATCTTTTTGGCTCCCGGTACTCTTGTCTACAGTATTTGCTATTTCTCTCTGCTTTGTGTCACTGGCAAATTTGATAAGAATGCTATCTACGTCTTCATCCAAGTCACTGATGGAAATATTGAAGAGGACAGAGCTGAGATTAGATTACTGAGAAAAGCTGCCAGAACCTCCTTCCAAGTTAATATGTATCCATTAAAAAACAATGAAGGGAGCATAGGCCTCAGGGACACAGATTTTGGTTTGAAACACCAGCTCTGTCTAAGTAGAGGTCAATAGCTATACTCACAGCTAAAAAGAATAATGCCATTTTAGCCTGCCTGTTTTTAATAGGCAACTTAGGTATGACTTACATATTAAAATAAACATCAATAAATCATATCTCACTATCAAAACATAAAAATTATAAGCAATCATTATGAATTCACGATTATTACTCACTCAATTTGTCTCAGGATGCAATTTGTGTTTGGTCATTTTTGTGGAGGGTTTGTTTCATTTAAACATTTTTAAAAAGAGGTTGTGATGAAGTTGATGTTTAATAGCTAATTCAATTTCACTACGTAGATTTAAAATACTTGCAATGCGAAAGAAAAACCCAACTCCTCAGGAATTGTATGAGTAGCCATGAATCTATGAAATGCAGGTTAAAATCTCCAAAAGGGCTTGGATTAGGTCTGTTTGACTTGCTTTAAATGCTCTGTGGCATGAAGACACTGACCGGCCACAGAATGATGTACTGAGTATCACATTAGGGAACTGAGGAAGCTGACTGAGAAGCTGAATATCACAAGATATTTAAAACCCACAACCACTGATTTGAACGTGGAATTGATTGCTCGCAAATTTGAAGAGTTTCCATCTCTTTGGATGAATACTGACGCTAGGCAGAATGGCCAGTGCATAAAACATTGGCTGGAGGCACATGGATACTGTTTTTCTTTCTGATGATTGAATAAGTCACCATGTACCTCAAGGAAGTATTTCCCATCCATTTTTTCCTCTTTAAAAGATAATACCTGAGCGTTACCTTCCTAATAAAAATGTAGTAAGGATTTTTTTTTTTTTTTTTGTGCGGTACGCGGGCCTCTCACTGTTGTGGCTCCAGACGCGCAGGCTCAGAGGCCATGGCTCACAGGCCCAGCCACTCAGCAGCATGCGGAATCTTCCCAGACCGGGGCACGGACCCGTGTCCCCTGCATCGGCAGGCGGACTCTCAACCACTGCACCACCAGGAAAGCCCAAGGATTTTTAAAACGAAAAAAAAAATCCAATCTGGAAATGCTTTCGATTGTTACTAAATTGGGAGTAAGTCAAATAAATATTAGCAGGGACTTCCCTGGTGGTCCAGTGGCTAAGACTTTGCCTTCCAGTGCAGGGGGTGCAGGTTTGATCCCTGGTCAGGGAGCTAAGATCCCACATGCCTTGTGGCCAAAAAAAAAAAGAACCCAAAACATAAAACAGAAGCAATATTGTAGAAAATTCAATAGACTTATAAAAATGGTCCACATCAAAAAAAATCTTTAAAAATAGATACAGGCAAAATACATTTACAAAAATAGGAAAGAAAGTGCTAAAAAATGTTAAGGTTGATTATTTCTCAATTTTTAAAATTTTCTAAAGTAAATATCACTTCACATTAGGGGAAAATTACTTCAAAATACAGAAGAAACTTCCAAACACAGAACAACGGTAGGTAAAATATAAAAACACAAAACCAGAAAGGCACAGTCTGGGCTCAGAAACAAGACAAATACCTCTGTGGGTCAGAAGTGACACAGAAACACAAAGTAGTATGCAGGGTTGAAGACATGAAGCTGTTGGACTCTGGGAAGTAGGTAGTGGCTGCCAGGAGTTCATAAGCTACTGGCCTCAAGAATCTGAAAATGCTCCATGTAAGACAAAGAACCTGAGCCAGGCTCTTTGCCTCAGTTAGCTAGGAATAGTATCATGCTTCCCAAGTGGTCAAAGGGGTCTAAGAAAGAGGTGCTGTTAAACAGCACCTAGAACTGCTTCAATGACCCCCCTTTGGGGGAGGAAACTGAAAAGAACTGAAAAGAGAATTCCACAAAATTCACTAATACCTGTTTTGTATATTTTTTAATATCAGAAATGCATCTGAATTAATGGTTTACAGAAAGAAAATGAATCCCTATTATAAACTGAATGAAGCCAAAAGATCTCCACATCAGATGACTGTTAGAATTGGAGAGATAAAATTACAAATCAAATGATGACTATATCCATTTTTCAAAATAACTCCACTTCCTAAAAATAAACTCCAGCTAATTTATATATTTTATTGAATATTTTAAAGATTCTGAGAATGATAGTGATGGGAAGACAATGAAAAATGCATATATAATTGAAAGTAATATAATGGATACTGTTGATAACATCAATGCTTCAATTAAACGAAGCAAGGGAAACCTTCTCCCATTTGTTTTAATTTTAGATACCATAATATTAAATTAATGAATGAAAAGAAGAAAGGTCTGTTGGTGTCCTATAACTTTTGTTTAGGAAACAATTATAATGTTTTTTAAATTTTAGAGTCTTTTCATCCGTAAAGGGTATGTAGAAGCATTTGTAAGCATATATTTTGTTGTGCTAGTAGGGCCCGGTTTAGGACTGCAGGACTGGGTTAAAATGGAAATGGCTACTTGGTTGCACCACCAGGTAATCTTCCACACCAGTAAATCACCAATGATTCCAAATGTCTCCCTTTGTATGCATTCCCTGCAAGCTAGAAACATTCTAACTGCTTTGAAGGAAACGACATAAAGTGAAGCAGGCAGCTGCCACCACGAAACTTTTAGATCCGTGTGGATCATGACACTCCCTGGCCCAGAGCCCCAGGATTTCGCATTACAGGTATTACGTTATCCTATTGTAAGATGGCGAGAATTCTTATGCTTCATAATCAGTTGGGAAGATTGGGTCTCGGCAGTATAAAAACGAGAGTGCCTTATAACCATATATACAACTGTCTTGAAGAGCCTAGAGAAACGTCCTCATACTGCCAACAGAAGTGTACCTAAAAGAGTTGCTAACCGACTGAATTTTTCAACGCACCAAATCCCCTTTAGTCCTTAACATGGACTAGAAGGTATATTTTGCATGAGAGGGATTAAAAATAGGGTTACTGTAAATTGAGAATTTTGAGCTGGTGGCTTTAGGGTCATTTGTAGCATTAATATTTATGACTATAACATGCTACAAATATACCATAAGCAGCCTCTGACTTAATAAGAGGTTGTATCAATATTTTAAACAAACGTCCTGTTAGCATCATATCACATTCTTTACATAGCTTCAAGGGCAGCAGCAAATCTTCATCTTTTAAGTTTCTGGAAATAATCCAAAGCCATTTAGTGGCCAACATCTGATGAACTGCTTCATTCAATACACAAACAATTATTGAATACAATTATTCAGCAAACACAAGGTGTGGCTACAAAATAATACAACAATCTTCTGAAGGTCATGAAACAGTCCCTAGGTAGTTCCAGAAAAGGAATTTCAAAAATGTTTTGAGAAAGGACAGCATTTGTGGCTAGAGCATAAGACCCTTTTATGAAGTTCACATGCCTGTCCCTCTGCTAAATAAACAAACTGACAACCAAGCACAAATTGTGATATTATTTGCTTTTCTTTCCTGAAAATAAATCAAGTTTGTTTGTTGTTATTGTCAGAAAAATTGGGGTGTGCTTTTGGGAATGTATTACATATGAACATATCATCTATCAGGTCTCAAGAGGAAAACAAAAGAGTGCTGGGAGCAGAGGAAAACCAGAAGATTAGTTTCAAGGGAAATAACTCTGGGTCAGTGTGAATGCCAAGTGAGTGTAGAGACTCAATGGTTAGGAGCACGGAAAAAGGTGGTCACAATCCACCAGGCAAAATATGGAGACGATTTAGGATGAGGTGAAGATGAAGAATAGAGATGAAGAAAACGCAACAGCTTCTAGAGAAATTTTTGAAGTAGAAGTCACAGAATTTAGAAGTCAGATTAATACATGTATTAGTAGAGAAGAGAGAGGGAGGAAAAGGTAGAAGGTAATTCTAGAGAAAATTAAGTTAAGCAATTAATTTTCCCTGAAAACATAGCACTGTTTTAGGGGCAGATAATGCCTTGTACTTTGGACATTTTGGAGCCTGTAGATGGTGCAGATGGAGAGGTATGGTAGGTGGCTGGAAGTATAGTTCTAGAGATGAGGAAAAAGATGTGAGATGGAAATAAAAACTGAGGACTCTTAACGGTAGTTGAAGTTGACAGGCAAAAGTACTTGAAATGTGTACAGAGAAATAAGAGAGAATTAAGAATGGAATACCAAGATTTAAAGGTTGCATACAGCAAACAGAGCCTATATCGATTACTGTTACAACTCTCAAATTTGTATCTTGAGTCCCAACCATTGCCCAGAACTTAAGATTTTATAGCCGCTATCTACTCCACATCTCCACCTGGATGCATAATAGACATTTCAAAAGTGGCGTGTCCACATCTTCTTCCTAAAACATGTTGCTTTTGGAGCCTTCTCCATCTCAGTAAATGGGTACCCCCATCTTCCAGTTGCTCAGGCTAAAAACTCTGTAGTCTTCCTTGATGCCTCTCTTGCATACCTAAAGCTAATCCATTACAAAACCTTTTGGGCTCTGTCCTCAAAATATAGTAGAAGTCAATCATTTCCTCCCTCCCTCCCTCCCTCCCTTTCTTTCTTTTATTTTTGGCTGCTTTGGGTCTGCGTTGCATGTGGGCTTTCTCTAGTTGCGGCGAGCGGGGGGCTACCCTTCGTTGCGGTGCGTGGGCTTCTCATTGCGGTGGCTTCTCTTGTGCGTCTAGGCGCACGGGCTTCAGCAGTTGTGGCTCGTGGGCTCTAGAGCGTAGGCTCAGTAGTTGTGGCGCACGGACTTAGTTGCTCCGCGGCATGTGGGATCTTCCCAGAGCAGGGCTCGAACCCGTGTCTCCTGCATTGGCAGGTGGATTCTTAACCACCGCACCGCCAGGGAAGTCCAGTAGAAGTCAAACATTTCTTACCACATTCACCTCTCCTACTCTGGTCCAAATCACAGTTGTCTCCCGACTGACTTATGACAACAGTCTTCTAACGGTTTCACTGATTTCCTTCAGTCTATTATTGCAGAGGGGCCAGATAAGCTAAAAGATGCCACTCCTCTGCTCAAAACCCTCCAATGACTCCCATCTCATTCAGAGTAAAAGCAAAAGTCCTTAGAGGGGCCTACAAGGTCCAATGTAATCAGATTCCTCTTACCTCCCTGAACTCCTTGTCTACTAGACTCTTGCTTGCTTGACCCATTCCTATCATACTGGTCTCCTTAAGGTTCCTCCAACATGCAGGGCATACTGCAGCCTCAGGGCATTTCCAGTTATTAGAACTCTCCTGGACTGTTTTTCTTCCAATTATCCACAGGGCTCACATCCTTAGGTCCTTTAAGTTTTGGTTAAAACTCACTCTTTCAGTGAGATCTTTCTCTTTTTTTAAGTATTTATTTGTTTATTTGGCTGCGCCGGGTCTTAGTTGCGGCACGCAGGATCTTTAGTTGCGGCATGTGGGATCTAGTTCCCTGACCAGGGATGGAATCCGGGCCCCCTGCATTGGCAGTGTGGAGTCTTAGCCACTGGGACACCAGGGAAGTCCCCAGTGAGATCGTTCTTAAGCACCATATTTAAGTAATAGCACTTCTCTTCCACCACTCGCTCACTCACACACTTACACATTCTCAACTACTTTCCCTCTTTATGTTTCCACATTTCACTTATCACAATCTTATGTACCATACATTCAACTATTTTATCTGTTAATATCTGTTTCTCACCTTCTCCTTGCCAGAATATAAGTAAGCTTCATGAGGGTAGGGATTTTCTCCGCTGTATACCTAGTACCAAGAACTGAGCCTAACTAGCACATACCTAGCACCAAAATATTCACCGAGTGAATGAATTCTTAAAATGTTTATGATAGATGACATTTACTGAGCTCTTACTATGTGCCAGGCATTGTGCCAAGCACTTCACACTTATTATATTACTAGAGAAATTGGAGAATTGCAAAATAATATCGTTTTGGAAATCAAAGAAGGGAAAGTTTCAACCAGTAGAGTTGATAAACAGAACCAAGGTCAAAAAGAAGTCAAGTAGATGGATAAATAAAATAGGGCAATTAGTTATTACAAAAGTTATTGACAATCTTAATGAGTCCTCTTTTCAGGAAAGTGGAGGTACTGGGGAAGCCAGACTGAAGTGGGTCCAAGCATAACCAGAAGCTGGAGAGGAAACAATAATGTCAATTACTACTTTAAAAAAATTTTGATGGTAAGGGGAAACAAGGATAGCTGGATAGAAAAGTTGGTATCCTAAAAATGTTCTTTTAGGACGAGGGAACTTGAGCATGATGGTTGGCTGAAGGGGAGGAGCAAGAAGAAAGAAGAAATTGAAAATCCCAGAGAAAGGAAGCAGAACAGTTACTAAAAAAATACGTTGGATAATGTGAAAGAGATCCAGTGCTCAGCTAGAGTAGCTCTTTGCTGCACACAAAATAGGGCTCAATAATTTCTCTCCCTTTTCTTCTTTTTTTAAAGTGAAAAAGAGCAAGGACCTAGGAATAGAGAAGCAAGGAGTGATTTACAAGGGCTTCATGGCTGCCAAAGATGGAGAACACAAGTGATAACTGTTCAATTTCTCAACTATTAATTGTGATTATTAAAATTTGAAACATATTATTAGAGCGGACAGGAGAATACTGAGGTATTATTTTAAGGATAGCGTATTTGCATGCACGTCCATGCATATGCATATACACATACATACATGTACACACATACATGCTAAATCTTTCTTAGAACTTAGAGAGATTGTTCAGGTATCTGGGCGCTTTTGTGAGGAACTTCTATCCATGATGAACCCTCTGATACTAGGATCAGCCCCTCGACTTGATGAGTTTGCTCCTTGCTGATTAGTAGTTGGAGAAGCCCTCCCATAGCTACAGACAGACAATTCAGAGTTAATGCACATTTCTTGTTTTTAAAGAGTGGCCCTGGAATAGAAATAAGGAAATGAAATCTCATGACAGTGTCATCATAAAGTCATCAGCCAGATGGCAGTCCTTGAGATCTAATCCTTAGAGGCTTCTCACAATAATATGTAATATCACATCTAATATTATCTTATTCACCAATTCATATCTATTCACAGAGATTGAAGGGAAAGAAATGAACTTGCAGAAGCCCACATTTCTGGCTTTATATGTTAACATGGACTCTATAAGTCATACGATCAGGAGAACAAAATATTTTCCTACATAGGTCACAATGATGATCTATGTTCTGATATGAATTGCTAAACTACAGAGTTTACTTGAGAAGCAGTTTTTGCTTTTATTCATGAATGGTAGAGCAAGTCCTTTTAGGTGCACGTAGCTATTTATCTATATAAAATGGTAATTAAAGGTTCAATAAAAGCCAGTATAGAATTTGAAGATTCCTCTGACCTATTAATAAACTTGAATTGAACACTAAACTACAAAACAAAATTAGCTCACTTTCGTTTCTGATTGTCTTGAAACTACAGCCTGCCAGTATATGATATCAAAGTAAAGTTCTTCCAAGTTACACTTTTTATATCTTGTTTAACATTCAAAATTTAAAAACTGAAGTAAAGATTTTATTGCTTTACACAGGCTTCCAAATGCACAAAAATTTTTGCATATATTTATCTATATGATTGAAAGTTTCAGGGCAGGCAATATATCAGTGCTCAGTGGTAAAACCTGAACCATGAGAAATGATGTAATCAGAATGCTTTCAACAGTCTCCCCTACCTAAAAAGTCTTGGTTATAGATATACTTCAAAGACATGAGATACTTTTATTCCCCAAACCCAAATATCAATATTAATAATTTCTCCTTTAAAATTATGTTTATTAGGATCAACAGTAAGTGTTTACATTCTGTGATAGTTGTAGTTTTAGACACTTTAAATGGCAACTCTAGAAGATGGATAAATAGAAAAAATAGGGTAGAAACAAGGAAATAGAATAATGTGAACCGCTTTGTAAAGGAAATACTTTTTATTTACAAAATTTGGCAAAATCTCGTTCTGAAGTAATATAGTATGTAATTGTTATAAATGTATGCTAAACTGCTTAGGGGAACATAAACAAAGATGATCTAGAGCAGGGCGACCAATAAAATTTTCTGTGATGACGGAAATGTTCAATTCTGGACTGTCCAATGGGGAAGCCACTAGTTACCTGTGGCTCTTGAGCATCTGAAAGGCGGCTGAGGAGCCGGAAGAAATGAATTTAAACTTTTATTTAATTGTAATACTTTAAATTTAAATGGCCACCTGTGGCTAGTGGCCCCCCTACTGAACAGCGCAAATCTGGAGGAGGAGGACGATGTTACTTCACTTCTGGGTTTAGCTGGACGAGATACCGGATAAAAACGTCAAAATGCAGAAGATCACATAAAGAGTTTGCTTGTTCTTTATCTATTTAGCGTAAGATCTATAAGAATATAAAATAAGAGAAGATGCAGCCAAGTAAAATATGGTTTAATCTGTGCGGGTGACACACGTAGCACACACCGAATGTGAACTTCCCATGTAAAGGTATCATTAGCCAGTAGAGAACCAGCTCTCCTCATGCCCTTTCACACTGACCAGAACGACCACCAAGCCCAAATGGCCCGCTTTTATGACTACCCTACGTGAGAGTATACTGTGCCTGAATACACAACCTACATGACTAGACCGTATTCACTCAGATTTGACCGGCTGTCTCTCCAGGGAACTTCATGCTGTCCAGCTACAGCACGCCGGTTTATCAGTTTCTTCTTTCCATACCCTTTGTGGCAGATATTCTCTATTGGCTGGCTCAACCCAAATTCCTAGATACTAGAGGTGGTTTTGTGGCATAGTTCTGACCCGAAAGTTCCTGAGAAAGCCACTGTTTTCCTGACACCAGCACTGCCCCTTCTGCTGCTGCTGCTTCCTGCTGGAATAAGCATTCCATGTTATTCCAGAACATAAGCATGTTCTGAGGGAAATGCCAAGAAGAACAAGGAGACTTCAGGGCTGACACCGCTGCGCTATGGAGCCCATGTCACGGCCTGCCCGACTCTGAACTTCTCATAAAGTGACAGGAACAGACCTCCATTAGGTAAGCTATTGAACTTGGGTTTTCTGTTACTTGAAACTGAAAGCAATCCTTTCAATTGTTCTTCTGTGTTGAGTTACTGGCACTCCAGAACACTTGTAGTTAGTTATTTTTTGTTTGTTCATTTACCTATTAAACATGTTTTGGGGGTAGATACTATGTGCCAAGCTAAGTGCTAAGTCATATGGTGGACAAGCAGCCAATGTGCATACCCCAATGTGTATACAGAGCAAACATTCTCATGAGAGACAAAGACCGACAGGCACTTACATACAGTGTAGTGAGATAAGCACTATAACAGAGTGTAGGCTTTGGGGTTGGTAGTCAGAGAAGGCTTCCTGGAGGAAATGGCATTTACACTGAGACCTGGATAATGAATAGAACTTAACCATGCAAAAAGGAAGGAATAATACATCTATCACGTCAGCACATAATAGAGAAGACAGAACATGGCCATAAGGAAATGAAAATAGCTCAATGTTACTTAATTATGGGGAGGGGAGATTGAGGGAGAGCAGAAACTTAGGCTGGAGTTTTAAGGAAAGGCCATAACGTGCAAGATCTTGAAGTCATTGAAAGGAGTGTGGACTGTCTTCAAATAATAACGGATAAGCCACCAAAGCCTTTAAAACTGGGTGGGTGGGGAGGAGGAGCTATGTGAATATACTGTCTTTAGAAAAATCATCCTGCGTTCTATGTAGAGAATGGGTGAGAAGCAGGAAGATGTAGTCAGTTAAGCAAGACATGATAGCTGAAGAGTAGGGAGGAAGAGAAATAACTGGATTTGAAAGCTATTTAGGTAGTAAATAGCTTTGTGATAGCTTGGCCACTGGGATTGTATTCAATAGAAGGAAGAGTCAAGCATGAGTTTCCAATCTGGACAACTGAATGGGTTGTGGTAATGTTCACTGGAGAGGGATCATAGGAAGAGAAGTAGGTTGCATTTGGAGAAAGAGGTTGTAAGAGGACAAAGATGAGTTCAGCTTTGGGCCCATTAAATTTGAAGTTCCCGAGGGACATTAAAATGAAAAGAAATCAATAGGATATGCAGGTCTGAAATTCAACGATCACGCTCAGCTGCAAATGGTATAAATGGAGAGTCATCAGCAGGCTGAAACTACACAAGTGGATGAATTTTCAGAGAGTATATGTGAGAAAGAAACAGGGAAGAACTTTAGAGGCATGAATCAAATTAGCTTGGCAAATCACAGGTTCTCTATGGGCTAGCAAAAAATGTAATTTGGCTTTTAACTTTCTATTTTACTTTACCCATTGGAGAAATAACTATATACCTTCCTTAGGTGGTAGCTTTTTAGGGACCAAGTCAAAAAATATAAACTGGAAGCCCCTTCTCTGAGGAATCCAAAGACCTAACGAAAATGATCAGAAGAAATGAGAGGGCTGTTTGGAGACTCAAGGAGCATGAAAGAGTGGCATAGAAGGGATAGACCTCTCTTGAAGCCCTAGTTTTGTAAAATGAGTAAGCCTTCTTTTTGTCTCCTTCTTGGCTTACATTCCCTAAACTCACCAAATTAATCTCTGATCTTAATTTGCCTACCCATAGAGGCCTCTCTTTGAGAAGCAGGTATTTCCCAGTGAGATCTTAACTACTGACTCTCTGATACCGATCGATTACATATGAATAAGTCTCCCTGAGCCTAATCTGCCCTCATTTAACTGAACAAACAGCAGATCTGTATTTGGAGCAGAAAGTACAAACCTTGCCAATAAGAGGAGGCAGTGACTTGGAGAATTTTTTTTTATCAGTTCCCTATTCAACCAGGGTTCTATTGATAGGGCCCCAAATATAACTCCCCAACTTCAGGTTGAGCCCTCTTTTCCATGGCCATCTGAACACCCACCGTCTGGAATTTAGAGCTAGAGCTGTTCTATTCCCGCAGGATGACCAGCTCAAATCCACTTTCACAGGAGTTTATACTCTTCAATCTTTAACTCGGTTTCAAGATTAACTTGATCTCTCAATTTCCGTGTATTAATAGTTCCTTACTCCTAAGAGTTTCTGCTTAGTTCAAAACCTGTTTTTGTTTTCTTTGGCCTTTTTTTCTTAATAAAGGCCACCTACCTGACTTCAGTAAGTCATGTTATCTTCTGGAACTCATTTACCTTTCACTGGGATCTTCCTTATCACCATACAGGTGCTATTTTTGCCTCTGTTTTCTGACAGAGCTAAAAATGAGTACCCAATAATCCTTGACTTACCATAGCATGAACAAGGTAACTCTAAATTATGTAGAGTCATCATTCAACAAATATTTACCCTGCAGCATTATTTACAATAGCCAAGATATGGAAGCAACCTAAGTGTCCATCGATAGATGAATGGATAAAGAAGATGTGATGGAATATTACTCAGGTATAAAAAATTGGGATCTTGCCATTTATGACAACATGGAGGGATCTAGAGGGTATTATGCTAAGCGAGTAAGTCAGACAGAGAAAGATAAATACTGTACGATGTCACTTATATGTGGAATCTAAAAAAACAAAACAAAACAAAACAAAATGAAAACAGACTCATATAGACAGAGAACAAATGGGTGGTTGCCAGATGGAAGGAGGGGGTAAAAGGGAGAAATAGGTGAAGGGGATTAAGAAGTACAAATCTCCAGTTATAAAATAAATAAGCAATGGGGATGTAATATACAGCATGAGGAATACGGTCAATAACATTGTAATAACTTTGTACGGGGACAGATGGTTACTAGACTTATTACAGTGATCATTTCATAATAAGTGCAAATGTCAAATAACTATGTAGTATACCTGAAACTAACATAATATTGCACGTGAGCTACATTTCAATTTACAAAACACAAATATTTACCAGCTCCCTACTATATCACCTGGTTCAGGATGTGTCAAATAAGAAAGATAGCCTCTGTCCTCAGGGAGGTTAGACTAATGTGAAGGACAAACATTAAACAATTAGTTACGTAATTCATGTATTTGTTTATAATTTTGTTTATAATTAGGATAAATGCTAATGAAAGAACAGCACAAGGGGTTAAGAGTGAAAAATAAGGAGTCAGGACTTAGTTTGAGGAGATGGTGTCTCTAAGAGCTGTTGACTTCCGTAGATATATAATGGGAAATGACGTTACGAGTCATGTTACACTACACAAGTTTTCCCATTGGGTGTGTGGAGGGAGATACAATGACGGCACCAGAGACAGCTATAACTCCATCCTGAAGCCCAAAGTGACTTCCCTGTCAGACTAAAGATGGGGCAGTTTGTGGCATGACGGAATAGAACAATATTTCTTTGGATAGAGTTCTCAAAGCAGACTAATAAATGGCCCTTTTAGCTACAAATCAATCTTTTGTTTTCGTCTAATCGCTTAGTTATGTCACTACCTTTCTGACTGTGGGCAAGGCATTTCATTTCACCAGTCTTCGGGTCCGTCATCTTTAAAATAAGTGGACTTAGGCAAGACTGTGAGTTTGGTTGGCATTTGTCATCTTGGATCCTCCCAAAGCCCTGGTTTAGCAGGACGGGAAAACAAATCTGCATTATCCACCCAGTGTCACTACCCTATCATTAGAATCAGCAAATAGTTTTAGAAATAATATAGTTCATACCTTTTATGAATGCTTGCCCAAGAGGCATTGATGTTCTCTGTTATCATGTGGACTTTTCTGGTATCATCTGCAGAATAATCCCGAAGAAGTTTCAGTGCCAAGTCATTTGCCACATCTACATTTATCTGCCACTGGCGGAGGTCTTTGGCCAACTGCTATACATACACATGGGAAAGAGAACGAATGTCAGTTTTCTCTGAAATCTCTGGTTGCACTTTCTTAAAATGCTTCATAAACAGCTTCTGAATCCTCGGGTCAGAGCATGTCTACATGATTGCTTTTAACCTACCGTGTGTAGTTCAGTGAAACATGATAGTACAAGCTAACCCATTTTTCATGACAAAACTTTTCAAATCCAGCTTCTTGAGCAATAATCAGTATCAGGTATCTCAATTTAGTAGCAATTAATTGGAAACAAACTTGGCTTAATTGTTTTTATCATGGGAGAGAACAAACTATAAAAATAAGCTCTCAAATAATTGTTGAGTATGTGACATATACCAAAATTTGAACAGAAAAAAATATCGCATGTTATTTCTTTTCCTCATCATTAACTTGTTGAATTGTTTATGTAATTAGTGCCATCTACTGGCATTCAACTAAAGCTGCATACGGAAAATATTAAGCATCAAAAAAAAACAGTGCTGTTATTCTAGTTATGAACTTATTTAAAGGATCAGTTTATTCATAATATTTAAAAAATACCCTACTTTAAAATCAGAATAAAATTTTAAATATAAGAATTTTGCTAAACCAAATGACGTATGTTTTCTTCTTTTTTTATCTTTAACAATTGAGTATTATCAAACCATGTATTTCATCACTTGAAATATCATATATCAAGAAAGAAATAAACCAATGATAGGTTTATCTGGATGTATATTAACCCCAAGTTTCTATTAAACATTGCTTCAAGTGCATGGAAGAGGCTTCCAAGCATTACGGTATTATTAAATTACCAAGATAGTTATATCAAATCCAATATAGTGGGTTAAATGGACAAAGGAATAGTAACAAGCAATTCAAACAAGAGAAAGAATAAAAAGTTTTTATGGAAGAGGAAAAAAATCAACTTTCAAAACATGAAAAAATAAGAGTATTACAATTTGACACCAATTAAGTTTAAAAAAATAAAATCCAAAGCTGGAAAGACTGTAGCCAAACTAGCGCATTCATATACTACTGATGGGAACAGCATCTATTAGGACAATTTGGCAATATATATCAAGTGACATACAAACGCTTATTCCCATTGACCCAGTAATCTAATTTTAGTATTTTCTCCCAGTAAAATATTTAAAAGAAAAGACATACATTATAGGAAAAAGATCTTCATTAACTAAGATAGTAAAAAAATGAGAAACAATTTCAATGTTTAATGAGAGGACATTAAAATAAGGCAATACATCAACCCAATGGTCTAATATGCAGTAAATGTGCACAGAAATCACAAGTTAAAAAAAAGAAAAGAACACAATTTCTACCTTCACTGTATTTCTTAAATCTGTAAGAGTGCATTGACATAAATTGGAAGGGTAAAAGAGAAAATTGAAACTAACTGATGTTTCTGAAAAGAGTACTCATTTTTGTTTTAGTATTTGTTCTTTTACGTTAATATGATTTATGGTAATAAAAATCAAACACTCGTACTTTTCAACATAGTTTCAGTATATATGAGTACACTCCTGTTCCCTGAAAATCTATAATCAGTATATAATCTGGCATTTCTCAGTTAATTAGAACATCCTATTCTAGAATCAAACGAAATAATTGCATTTATTGCATATAGCAAATAGACCCAGATAACAGAGCTAGTAGGAAGCAGCTAAAGCCAGTATCACTAACTTTTACTATAAAAATAAAAAGAGAGACAATTTTTAAAGGCACACAGTATACTCGCTGTACTATAAAGCAATTACAATTTAACCTTGTGGAATTCCTGCCTTTTCTTATATACACCTTTTATCAAGCCCTGCAGTTCCTATTTTCCACTTTTTATATCCTCACACTGTCCAAAAGCCCTCCTGAGGTGAAACACACGCACCAAAGTCTTTCCCTTTCTAGAAATTTCCTACAGTACAAAATTACATCTTCTTCCCTTTCCCTCTTCACTGAAGCCACTTTTAACCTATAGTGTTAAAAAGTAATGTATACTAAGATATGAAAGACCAATTGGTCCTTATTATCCAGAAGATGGTATTTGCATTTTAAAAGAAGAGCTTATTATCTATCATCTATCAAATCTCTAATTGGCAGCATAAGACTCTACAAAACTGACACCAATAACTTAGTTACCTTTTCGTTAGGCAATTCCTTTTTAAGAAAAATGCAACTGCTAAAGAAATATCTATTATGAACCATGATTTAGCAATATAAAATGTTAATTAAAATTTTAATAAATATAATTAAAATCATTTATTTTATCTAAGAAAAGACAAATAATCTTGGAAGTCAACCCTCACTCAAGGGTTGTTACTTGAAAAGTCTAGATATAAGAGGATACACTCTTTGGTTCTAATCTATAGATCATAAAAAATACCTAAAAGTAGAAGCTGCAAAGTATGCTAGGATTTTCCAAGATCTTGAAGGACATAGCAGGTTAAAGTTTAATTAGACACTTCGTAGTAAAAAGGTAGTAAAAGAGTAAGGCTTGACTTCAAACCAGAGTTTTTTGGTATACTTTAATGCTTGAAAGGCAAAAATACGCAAGCCATATTTTTTTTCTTCAAATTTGTATTCACACTGAAATTTAAATTTTTATACCTAAGGAAATCTTGGTTGAATGCTATCCTTCACTGCATACAGCTCAGATTTTGCTGTGATGTAGGATTAAAAAGAAAAAAATCCCACTGACCTTGACTAACATTGATTGACAGGGCTAAGGCCCTTATCTGAACTCAAAGGTTCTCAACCGCAGCACCCCTTTCTCCCTTCTTAAAGACATTCACCAGAACAGACTGGTTTCCCTTCCTCCTAAGGTAATAATATGTTGACCACCTTGGGCTTTAACCAAGTGTCATTCACAGCAGGAACGTTGACCTTGACCAGCTTTGCCTACTACTGTGAAATTTACCACTGGGACAACTCCAGACCACAGAAGAATTTTAAATTCAAAAATACAATAGAATTCACACACACTCTTTTTAGTTCTGAATTCCATTTACAACTGTATACTCTACAGGGAATTGTGTAGTGATCATGGTGTGTGAAGAAATTTAAAATATTGTGAGCACTAGCCTATAAAAAAAAGATGATTTTGTGGGTGTATATATATATGTGTGTGTATGTGTTTTTTATGAAGAATATAAAATGCTCAATCCCCAAGAGATTGTGTCCCCAACCAGGAAAGAAATATTTCATATTCAAACCTCATACGATGCTGCTACAATATGTGCTTGGTAGTTATACACAGTATTTAAGGCAGAAAAAATGATTATGGACTATGGGACAACCTGAATTCATTTCAAGAATTTTCAGTATTAAAATTTTTAAATTTCAGTGTTTGCCTTTTCTTTGTAAGAATTCTTTTTAGGAATATTGACCCGATACAAGGGAAAACAAGGGAGGAAGAGAAAGAGTATTGGAGAGTCTGGGCAACAGAATGAGCCTGCTGGGTTTGAATCCTGACTTGATCACTTACTAGTTATGTGACAAATGGGAAAGTTAATTATGCTCTCTATGCCTCAGTTTCCCCCTTTATTAAATGGGTATATTAACAGTATTTACCTTGAAAGATTATTATGAGGATTAATTTATAAAATGCAGGGAAAACACTTAGAGTGGTGCCTGGCATACCCAAAGCATTAAATAAGTATTGGTTAGAATCACCATCATTATTACTACTACTACTACCACCACCACTACCACTACTACTACGATTACTGCTACTACTGCTGCTGCTATTTTTAAAAAAGTATTTATTTATTTATTTGGTTGGTTGTGCTGGGTCTTAGTTAGTTGTGGCCTGTGGGGTCTAGTTCCCAGACCAGGAATCGAACCTGGGCCCCCTGCACTGGGAGCACGGAGCCTTAGCCACCGGACCACCAGGGAAGTCCTCTACTGTTGCTATTTTTAAATGAACCATACTACAGCCACCACAGGGTGAGCCTCTACTGAATGAAAGAAAGGGACCCACTGTTTTATAAACATTGTCTATAACGCTGCACCTCTAAAAGTCTCCCTTTAATTTAGAAGATAAATGTGAGTATGTAGAGCTACAATTAAAACTTTAAAGTTGAGTATTGTTTAAGTTTTCTTATAAAATGTGTTTTGAGATGTTCACCTACAAGTGAAATTCAGGTTTGTTTCAGGTGAACTCGATTTAAAAAATTTTAATGGCCCTGACTCAAAGGAGCATCATAAAAAGCAATGCAGAGTGATGAAGAGGCAGCTTCCCAGGAAGGCTTGATTGGCCATTGTCTTGCAGTTTGATCTTAAAGTCATTAACCTTTGAGTTCCAGTTTTGTTGTCTGTAAAATAGGATGGGATTACTTAGGATGCTTATTATGCCTCACATTTGTTATGAGGTCAAAATCAAAAGCAAACTGCTTGTGTGAAATGCAATTCATATTTTATGAAAAGACAAGAAAAATTTAAATATAAAAATTCTTCTCTGCCCTTTGGCCGTGTCTCTGCCTGCACTGTACACTGTGTATCTGCGTTATGCATCGACCAAACCTCCCCCCGCACCCCCGTCTGCAGGAATACCTGCTCAACCATAACAAGCAGCATTCTTCCAGCATCAACAAAACTCCTTAAAAGATAACATTCCTTCCTTTTTTTTTCTTAACATTCCTTCTTGATCTTGGAAGGGGTCATGTGACCCACCACAATTATGCTTAGATCTGGATTATGTAAGTGGTCAATAATACATCACTTGATGTATAGCCCTCTGTCTCAAAAAACTTATATAACTGTGCCTTGACTTCTGCCAAGTGGAACAGTTCTCAGAGCTTTCTGAGATGCTCTTCCCAGGTCATCATCTTCAAATTTGGCTCAAATAAAAAGTTCCATTTCTTTCTTAGGTCGACTGATTAATTTTTCGTCGACACTTGGAAATTTATAAAACAGGATCCTAATATATTTACAGATAAAAAGTTCTACATACTGGGTTTTCTCCTTTTGCCTTAGATACTGTGTTTGCATACATGAACTAAGAGATTCATTTAAAAAAATTAGCTCTGTGAGCTAACAGCTAAGAGCTTATTAGCTCTTAGACCCACTCTCTGCCCCTCTCCTACTCTGCTCAGTATTGCAGATGGACTAACCACTTTAGGGGACCAGCAAATCCCAGGATTTCTTGCTAGCTGGCGTCTAGATATCTGGTTAGGCCAGTGAGAGAGCCAGAGGAAGGCTGAAACTAGAGTATATCTCTCCCTCTCTCTATGTGGGCAGTATCTTCTTTGTGTCTCCATTTCCCACTGGACAGACCCTCTCTCTGTAGTTTCAGTACCTGCTGTGCAGCCCACACAGTGGTCAAGTTAGCACCAGATGGCTCTGGCTTCTGGGCTTTGGTGACACGTGTTGTCTCTCCAACCCTCGAAGTGGTAACAGCTTCCCGATGTCACTAAACTCTGAGTTGCCTATCTCCTGTTGGACTTCTCAGCTCCTTCATTAGCCACGGAACCAGTCCTCTGTATTTAAATTCCCTCTGCTTGAAACATTGTGTGGTTTCTAAACTGCACCCTGATGATACAAACTGGAAGAAATCTCACAGCAAATGACCCTACCTATAATTACACAGGGGCAATTTAACATCAAGCAAAAATTTCATGAAATATCAGATTTCACATCTTGCATCCTTCTCTCCAGCCTCAGAGCAAGAGTCACAAGAGGTGGCTCTTGCGCTCAAGGACACTCCCTCGCCCTCGCCCTCCCCCTCCCCCTCCCCCTCCACGTACTCGCTTCTCTGTGCCTTTTCAACCTCTTGCCTCTCTGCAAGGTCTTTCTCTACAACTTTCAAACATGAGTCTCTCACCCATCTTTAAACAGCAACAAAACCTGCATCGTTTTCTTTCCTTTCACAGTGAAGCTCCTCAGAAGGCAAATAACTCACTCATTGCCTCAACTTGATTACATTCCTGCCACTTTATAATTCATCAAAATCAGGCTTCTGCCATCACCACCTCACTAAAACTATTCTGAAAGAAGTCACTCCGGCAAATCGGATTACTGACCTCAATTCTTTACCCCACCTGTATCCATGCCCTTTGCTATGTAACTTTGAATTTCCCGCTACAAAGGGCAGTTTACTTCCCTGCCCTTGACAATGAGCTTGGCGATATGACTTGTTTTGCCTAATTCTAGCGAGATGTTAATAGAAGTGACACAAGCAGAGGCTTTAAAACATGCTTCTGCAGTGGGGCTGGCCCTTTGGCACTTCTGCCATTATCATGAGACAAACGTGTCCTGGGCTAGCCTGCTCATCCTTGGAGAAGGATGAGTGACATGTGGAGGAGAGCTACCCCAATCAACCTGCAGTGTGAAGCAGTGCCACCCGAGACGAGCTGCAAACTCACGAAGAAATAAATGCTTATTATTGTTTGCCACTGGCATTTTGAAGTTGCTTGTCATGCAGCATTTTTGTGAAAATACTTAACTGATTCAGTCACCAATGGTCAATGTCTGTGGAAAGTTTTAGGTTCTCATTTACTTGATTTGTGCGCAGCAACTGGTGCTATTGACTGCTCCGTTCTTGCGGCTCTATCTTTCCTTGGTCCCCTCTCTTTGGGTGTCCTCTATATACTCTTAAGCTCCAAGTGTTTCTTTTTCTGCCTGCCCCTTAAATGTTGGTGTTCCCCAAGGTTCTGTCCCTCGCTCAACCTTCTCCCTCTGCAGTGCAAGTGGATCCTCAACTGGAAGAAGAGGCAGAGAGCACATCCATACAGAAGTTGTACCATAATTTTCCCTTATATCCAAATATTCTACCTCCATTGCCACTGCCTTAACTTAAGCCCTCATCGACTCTTACTTGGACTCTGCAATAACCTTTTTATTGGCTCCTTCCCTCTACTCTAGACCTTCCATCCACGTATAGCTGCTCAAGGGATCTTTTAGAAATGGAAATATAACAACATTATTCCTCTGTAAAACCTTTCAATGGCTCCCTGTTACCTACAAGACAAAGTCCAAACCTCTTTCCTTGGACTACAAGGCCCTCAAATATATGATCCTTACATAAATATCCACTTTGACCTTTTGTTATCTCCTTTCCTCTTACCCAGTCCCATAACTGCCCATACAAAACCCCTGAAAGGTGAAGTGACTTGCTGAAGGTGACATAGCTTGTCAGTGAAAGAGGCATCACAAAAATGCAGGTTTCTTGGCTTCAATATTTAGGGTTCAATCTACTTAAAGAAGATATGCTTCCACATAAAAGGATTTAAGGAGGATGGTTGGATTTATTATAATTGAATTTTGAAGAATATAAAATAGTCTCCTTGATGATTATAGCATGATTGGAAAATTACTGTATATAATAAAGTAAGGCATTGCTAAACAAAGACAGCAGAAAAAAATACATATTTGGTTTATTTAAAAAAATCACTAAACAGTTTACTCCTAAGTATAAATTAATGTTCTATACATATTTATTGGGAAAAAGAAATACAATTTCTTTCTTGCTTGTGTGAATTAAAATGACCTAGAAAACCTCTTTATGGATATATAATAGAAATGTTAAAAAATCTGTAAGGAATCTATTTCAAAAGTAAAGCCTCTCACCATAAACTTCAAGACTCATCTATTAAACCTCTAACATTACCAAGCAACTCTATTTCAGAAGGTAACACTATACAGGGGATACTATTTGAGAAAACGGCTCTCATTTTCCAGCTTACTGGAAATGATTAATCTTTTCAATAGCTCTGAGGACTACATACCAAAGTTGTTACTTTTTTGTCCTTTCAACAATGACTAGAAGCTGAGAGCAGGCTAGTAAATGTGTTATCGGCCAACCCATTAGAGTTCCATTATTTTCTGTCTTACATGACTTCATGTAATGAATTTTTATAATTAAACTAATGGCATACAATTTATTTTCCCTCCTCTTTACTTTTCAGGCCCCCTTTCTCTTCCAGCGTCTTTGGAGTAAGTTTTATACAAAAAGAACGGGGGAGAGCCCTCCAAGTGCTTCATTACGTTAATTTCATTATGACATTTTGGAAAGCATTCTCTTTATCTGGGCTCTCTGTTTCATTTGCTGACTTTATTAAAAGACTTAAGCAGTGTTGTAATTAACAAATCACCCAGCTACCCCAGGCATCTAAGAGAAGTCTGATTGAGAGGGTGTGGACATGGTTGGGTGGAAATGATTCCAGAGAGGAAGCCAGAGGACAGATCCCCAGAAAGTCGCATTTTCTCGGCTATTTTCAAATCCCATGAGGCTACTGCAGTAGACTACATTACTGTTCACAGACATTCGGTGCCTTTTTCATACCAGAGGATTACACAGCTGCACCCCCACTGAAGTAGGGATGATAACGTAACTGATTTTGGCTACACGTCACTTCCAGGGAAATGGTTTAAGAGCCAGTGGCATCATTCATTATGTTTCCTGACTCTCTGATCAGACAAGTATGTATCAAGATGCAGCTCCCATTAGCTGCACTCCCTGAATAACTAAGCTAAGTAGAATGCCCTTGTCAATCTAGAGTGGACATGTAACATGACTAAAACATAAACTTTGTGTTGTCTCTAGATTTGGGGATAGTTTGTTACTGTGGCATAACTTAGCCTATCCTGACTGACATACCTACTCAAGTATGACCCTAGTGCATATGAAGTTGTATCTCATTGTGGTTTTCATTTGTATTTTCCTAATAATGACTGATGTTGACCATCATTTCATGTGCTTATTAGCCACTTATACACCTTCTTTGAAGAAATGTCTATTAAAATCCTTTGCTGATTTATAATTGAGTCTTTCTTGTTCTTATTGAGTTATGAGTTCTTTACATATTCTGCATACAAGTCTCTCATCACATATATGATTTGCAAATATTTTCTCCCATTCTGCGGGTTATCTTTTTACTCGCTTTATGATATTGCTTGCAGCACAAAAGTTTTTAATTTTGATGAAGTCCAAGTTATGTATTTTTTCTCTTGTCACTTTGGCTTTTGGTGTCATGTCTAAGAAAACACTGCCTAACTCATTCTACTCCTGCTCTCTCTTTTTTTTCCCCCCGGTACACGGGCCTCTCACTGTTGTGGCGTCTCCCGTTGCGGAGCATAGGCTCCAGATGCGCAGGCTCAGCGGCCATGGCTCACGGGCCCAGCCGCTCCGCGGCATGTGGGGTCTTCCCGGACCGGGGCACAAACCTGTGTCCCCTGCATTGGCAGGGGGACTCACAACCACTGTGCCACCAGGGAAGCCCCATTCTACTCCTATGTTGTCTTATAAGAGTTCTAATATTTTAGTTCTTATATCTAGCTCTAAGATCCATTTTTGAATTAATTTTTTTGTATGGTGTGAGGTAGGGTCAAACTTCATTATTTTGTATGTGGACATTTAGTTATGCAAGCATGAACTTTTGAAAAAATATTCTTTTCCCTTTGAATTGTCTAGGTACTCTTGCCAACAATCAATTGACCATAAATGCAAGGATTTAGTTCTGAACTTTCCATTTTGTTTCATTGATCTATATGTTTACCTTGATGTCAGTACCACACTGTCTTGATTACTGTAGCTTTCTAGTAAGTTTTGAAATTAGGAACTGTGTGTCCTCCAACTTTGTGCTTTTTTCAAGGTTGCTTTGGTTATTCTTTGTCCCTTTCATTTCAGTATGAATTTTAGGATCTACTTGTCGATTTCTACAGAAAAACTAGTGAGGATTTTGATAAGA
Organism: Neophocaena asiaeorientalis asiaeorientalis; assembly: GCF_003031525.2. Classification (NCBI taxonomy): domain Eukaryota; kingdom Metazoa; phylum Chordata; class Mammalia; order Artiodactyla; family Phocoenidae; genus Neophocaena; species Neophocaena asiaeorientalis. The sequence continues at coordinate 873,135 of NW_020174920.1, read as the reverse complement.
ATTGCATAGAGTCTGTAGATCAATTTGGGGATATTGCTATCTTAACAATATTAAGTTTTTTTGTTTTTTTTTTTTTTTTTTTTTTATCGGCAGGCGGACTCTCAACCACTGCGCCACCAGGGAAGCCCAACATTAAGTTTTTTGATCTGGGAATACGGCATGCTTTTCCGTTTACTTAAATCTTCTTTAAATTCTTTCAGCACTGTAGTTGTCAACGGAAAAATGCTGCATTTTTCTTATGCCTAATTATTTTATTTTTTTGTTGCTATTATAAATGAAAAAATTTTCTGAATTTCATTGTTCAGATTATTCATTGCTAGTATAAAGAAAAATAATTGATTTTTGTATTTTGATCTTGGATCATGCAAATTTGCTGAATTACATTTTTAGTGTATTCCTTAGGATCATCTATATACAAGATTATGTCATCTACAAATAGATATAATTTTACTTCTTCCTTTCCAATCTGGATGATTTTTATCTATTTTTTCTTGCCTATTTTCCCATCCTGAACTGCCAGTACCGTGGTAAATAGAAGTGGCGAGAGAAGTCACCTTTATCTTGTTCCTGATCTCAGGGGAAAACATTCAGTCTGTGACTCTGTTTCTGTTTTGCATATACATTCATTTGTAATATATTTTAGATTCCACATATAAGTAATACACACTGTCTTTCTCTGTCTGGCTTATTTCACTCAGTATAATATTCTCTAGGTCCATCCACACTGCTACAAATGGCAGAATTTCATTCTTTTTCATGACTAATATTTCATTGTATGTATGTGTGTGTATGTGTGTATGTGTGTGTGTGTGTGTGTGTGTGTGTGTGTGTGTGTGTGTGTGTATATATATATACACCACATCTTCTTTATACATTCATCTGTTGATGGGCATTTGGGTTGCTTCCATATCTTGGTAATTATAATTAGCACTGCTATGAATACTGGGGTGCATGTATCTTTTCAAATTAGTGTTTTCATTTTTTTCAGATATGTACACAGGAGTGGAATTGCTGGATCATATGGTAGCTCTACTTTTAGCTTTTTGAGGAATCTTCACACTGTTTTCCATTGTGGCTGCACCAATTTACATACCCACCAAAAGTGTACAAAGGGCTTCCTTTTTCTTCACATCCTTGTCAACACTGGTTATTTGTAGATCTTTTGATGATAGCCATTCCGACAGGTGTGAGGTGCTATCTCACTGCTGTTTTGATTTGCATTTCTCTAATAATTAGCAAATGTGCCTTTTCATGTGCCTATTGGCCATCAGAAAGTTTTCTTTGGAAAAATGTCTACTCAAGTCTTCTTCCCATTTTTTGATTGGGTTGGTTTTCTGATACTAAGCTGTACGAGCTGTTTGTATATTTTGGAGATTAATCCCTTGTCAGTAGCATCATTTGCAAATATTTTCTCCCAGTCTGTAGGCTGTCTTTTCATTTTGTTGATGGTTTCCTTTGCTGTGCAAGAGCCTTTAAGTTTAATTAGGTCCCACTTGCTTATTTTCGCTTTTATTTCTTTTGCCTTAGGAAAGAGATCCAAAAATAATGTTGCTATGATTTATGTCAAAAAGTGTTCTGCCTATATTCTCCTCTAGGGGTTTTATGGTTTCAGGTCTTACATTTAGGTCTTTAATCCATTTTGAGTTTATTTTTGTATATGGTGTGAGGAAATGTTCTAATCTCATTCTTTTACATGTAGCTATCCAGTTTTCCCAGCACCACTTGTTGAAGAGACTGTCTTTTCTCCATTGTATACTTCAGCCTCCTTTGGCATAGATTAATTAACCATAGGTGTGTGGGTTTATTTCTGGGCTCTCTATTATGTTCCATTTATCCACGTGTCTGTTTGTGCCAATACCATGCTGTTTTGATTACTGTAGTCCGAGAAGGTGATACTTCCAACTTTTTTCTTTTTTCTAAAGACTGCTTTGGCAATTTGGGGTCTTTTATGGTTTCATATGAATTTTAGGATTATTTGTTCTAGTTCTGTGAAAAATGTCATGGGTATTTTGATAGGGGTAGCATTAAATCTGTAGATTCCTTTGGGTACTATGGCCATTTTAACAATATTAATTCTTCCAACCCAAGAGTATGAAATATCTTTCCATTTCTTTGCATCATCTTCAGTTTCCTTCAACAGAGTATAGGTCTTTCACTTCTTTGGTTAAGTTTATTCCAAGGTATTTTATTCTTTTTTGATGTGATTTTAAACAGGATTTTTTTTTTTTACTTTCTCTTTCCGATGCTTCATCATTAGTATATAGAAAAGCAACAGACTTCTGTATATTAATCTTGTATCCTGCAAATTTGCTGAATTCATTTCTGAGTTCTACTAGTTTTTGGGTGGAGACTTCAGGGTTTTCTATATAAAGCATCATGTTATCTGCAAATAGTTAGTTTTACTTCTTTCATTTCAATCTGGATGCCTTTTATTTCTTTTTCTTGTCTGATTGCTGTGGCTAAGACTGCCAATACTGTGTTAAATAGAACTGCTGAGAGTAGGCTTCCTTGTCTTATTCCTGAATTTAGAGGAAAGGCTTTCAGCTTTTCACTATTGAGTATGATGTTACCTGTGGCTTTGTCATAAATGGCCTTTAATATGTTGAGATATGTCCCCTCTATACTCACTTTGTTGAGAGTTTTTGTTTGTTTTTATCATTAACAGATGTTGAATTTTGTCAAATGCTTTTTCTGCATCTACTGAGGTGATCATGTGTTTTTTTATCTTTCCTTTTTTTAATGTGGTATATTATATTGATTTGCAAACACTGAACCATCCTTAATCCAACTTGATCATGATGTATGATCCTTTTTATACATGGTTGGATTTGGTTTGCTAATATTTTGTTGAGGTTTTTGCATTTATATGCATCAAAGATATTGGCCTATAATTTTCGTGTCTTTTTTTTTTGTAGTGTCTTTATCTGGTTTGCATACTAGGGTAATGGTAGCCTCATACAATGAATTTTGGAGTATTCTGTCCTCTTCAATTTTTTGGAATAGTTTGAGGATAGGTTTAAGTTCTTTAAAATGTTTGGTAGAATTCTCCTGTGAAGCTGTCTGGTCCTGGACTATTCTTTGCTGAGAGGTTTGTTTTGTTTTTTTTTACTAGAAAATCAATTTCACTACTAGTGATTGGTCTGTTCAAATTGGCTGTTTCTTCTTGATTCAGTCTTGGCAGGTTGTATGTTTCTAGAAGATTGTCCATTTTCTTCTAGGTTGTCCAATTTGTTGGTGTATAACTGTTCGTAGTATTCTCTTAAGATTATTTGTATCTCTCTAGTATTGGTTGTTATTTCTCTTCTTTCATTTCTTATTTTGTTTATTTGAGTCTTCTCTCTTTTCTTCCTGGTGAGCCTGGCTAAAAGTTTATCAATTTTGTTTATCTTTTCAAAAAACCAGCTCTTGGTTTCACTGATCTTTTCTATTTTTTTGTTTTATTTTGTTTCTATTTTTTTAAATTTCTTCTCCTATATTTATTATTTCCTTCCTCTGAGGACTGTGGGCTTTGTTTGTTCTTTTTCTAATTCCTTTAGATGGTATGTTAGGTTGCTTGTTTGAGATTTTTCTTTTTCCTTGAGGAAGGCCTGCATCATTATAAACTTCCCTCTTAGAACGGCTTTTGCTGCATCCCATAGATTTTGGAGTTTTGTGTTTCCATTTTCATTTGTCTTGAGGTATTTTCTGATTTTCCCTTTAATTTCCTCATTGACCCATTACTTTTTTAGTAGCCTATTGTTTAGTCTCCAAATGTTTGTTCCTTTCTCATTTTTTCTTTCTGTAATTGATTTCTAGTTTCATACTGTTGTGGTGAGAAAACATGCTCAATACAAGTTCTATTCTCTTTCTCTGGTAGCTGTAAGACTATTAATTTTTAAGGCTACTGTGTAGCTGGGAGAAACTGATGGGAAAAGCCCAAGTTAAAAACCCTCAAACCCTGCTGTACTTAGTGAAGTTCAGTAGTTTACATATTGTTGCCAACCTCTGGTTAATTTCCAGAGTTTAGAAAAGGCAATTTTAACAATTTTGCTATTTGCTGCTTTTATGGAGGAGTGGATTTACAGAGTTGCCATGTTATATTTTCAAGCATGGAATAAGTTAAAGTGTGAAAAGGAAATAAGGCAAAATATGGTGCAATCAGAGCATAATGCTATCCAAGTCTTTGTGACTCTGCATTAAATATTTATATACTATAGCAGTACCTGGAAAACCACCCATTATTTTTCCTGTGCTCTATCAGTGATGTAGGAAGCACTCTGTTTGTGTGCTTTGAGAAATTTAATAGCTTCATACATACTTTGGGAGGAAAAGGACTATCAGGTTATTAATTCTTTCTTCTTAATCATGTGGGATCTTTAGGGGAGAACAAAAGGGAGTAAAAAAACGACATGAAAAAATGGCAGGTCCTACGAAGAAGTTTTTCATTACTGTATCAGAAATCCAAACCTCAAACTACCAGGGTGGGTCAATTTGCTGATTTAATTTTGTGCTCATCCTAAAAGTAAATAAAATGTATGAAAGGAGAATTTAGCTTCCATTACTGTATATATCTTTTTGGTAGATAAGGATACTATCTAATGCCACCCATCCCCTCAAATAATGAAAATGACAAGCCTCTAATTCCATATTTGAAAAAAAAAAGTTCTCTCTGATTAGTTTCTTCCCTGGTAAAATAATTTACAATCCTCAAACAGCTATCAGATTTACTACATATAACAAGTTTAACTTTTAAAATTAATTACATGATTACAGTGTATCTACATTTCAAGTTCCCTAAAGAATGTCTTCAAAACATTGATGTTTTGCAGCCTTGGAAATCTTTATTTAATAATTTGATAAACTATTGGGTTTCTCACCTCAGATAGTTTTAAGCATTATATAGCTAAACCAGCTAAGCTCAAATAAGATTTCACTTCTCTACTGAATTCATGTACTCTTAGCTCAGCCAAGCACAAAACAGCTAATGCCGTCACGTTTGAAAAGCTTTTATGCTGAATTTGACACAAAAGCAATCACAAGAGAGACAAAAAAGGAATTTCTCTTTCAAAGGCTGAAAGGGGAAAAAAATAAATGAAAATTCTGAGCCTGGGTAAATCTCTCTACACTGGAAAAGAAAGTTTAAAATCATCAAGAAATAATTTTTCCAAAGAATCCACTGGCAAGTTTGGACCAATCTTAATAGCCCGGGAAACAGGTTGTGAAATAAACCAAGATTCTGCCAAATAAAAGAAATCCTAACATATGTATAACTGATTCACTTTGTTATAAAGCAGAAATTAACACCCACTGTAAAGCAATTATACCCCAATAAAGATGTTAAAAAAAAAAAAAAGAAATCCCATGATGACCATTGCTGGCAGTTTTAGGTGCCAAAGGCATACCACCTTACCTCTTATGAAAGGTAAATGGCATCATCTCTCATAGGATTCTGCCACAGCCTTTTGGCAGACATTTTGATTAGGATGGAAATCCTGTATGATTTCCCTTAATATCTGTCTTTGTATCTCAAAAGAGCATTATTGTTTTACTAGGGCCATGTAGAAGAGCAAATGAAGCCATGCAGTTAACAAAATCAAGTACTTACTCAACTTATGTTTTTGTTTCCAAAAAATTAAGAGTTATATAGGAAAGAAAGAAACTGAACATACACTATGGGCATCATTTAATGATCTACTCATTAATTATTGACATGATGGGCTATCTACAGTCTATTCTTTTGCCAAATACTTACTGTTTCTATCTCCTTCCACCTTGTCTATGCTTTCAAGATGGACTTTTCCCAGATGCTATCTCAGATTTCAGTCCTACTTTGTGAAGGGGCTGTTGTTATTCCAATTGTTTTCTCCACTATTTTTTCTAATCAAGAGTGGAGGTTTTCTAAGTGTCTAATTAGTAGGGAAATGGTGAAAGATGGAACTTAATGAAATATTATAATTAAAAATGATAATTATTAAAAGTTATGTAGCAACATATATTTTTATATAATACTAACTTTAAAATCAGAATTCAAAATTTTATCTACATTATGAAGACAATTAAAAATATGTAGATAAGAAATGGAAGAGAGGGGAATTCCCTGGCAGTCCAGTGGTTAGGGCTCCATGCTCTCACTGCCGAGGGCCTGGGTTCAATCCCTCGTCGGGGAACTAAAACCCCTTAAGCTGTGTGGTGCGGCCAAAAAAAAAAAAAAAGAAAAAGAAAAAAAGAAATGGAAGAGATTATAGACAGAGGTTAGCAATTATGAATCATGAAAATATCAGAATTATGAGTGATTTTTTTCTTTAGCTCAGGTATGGTGACTGGTTTAAGTTTTCAAAGAGTGTAACGGTGCTGGTGGTTGGCTTTGAAACCATTTCATTGTCACAGCGAGGGCAGTCATCAGCGATGCTGCTCCAAAGGAGGCTGGCTGCTGTAATCACAGCTCTCCAATTCTATAGAGACAGCCTGATGACTGCCTTACGAGGCTCACCAAGCTGTCTTGTTAACCCTAGACACATAGACTAAGAAAGAATTCATGGAGCAAGGAGATCCTTGTCAAATTAACCATTGTCTAATATGTCTATTTTCACACTTTCTTCCTCAAATAAAATTGTAAGTGATAAGCCAGCTAATATCATTCAGGAATGATAACACATTAGACATAAAGACAGCCCTCCACTTTATAAGGCTTCCTGATTTTATAAGGCTCCTTTTATAAGAATTAAACATTGTAGTTTCATTAAAAATGGAATACAATTTGCAATTATCTTTTTAGTTTTTCACAGTAAAACAAAATATGAAAACTTCTCCCTGGTATACTGTTTCACTGCTTTCATTTTCCACCTGTTGGCTTATCAATAATATAATCTTATTTGTCAGTTCACAACTACAATGGTCTCCCTTTCTGATCCTCACGGTGTTTTCTTGATTTGTTTTAGCCACACAGACAACCGGTTAAGGAGGAAATCTGTGAGGTCGTTTACAAAAGAGGGAGGAGATATGGGGATATGTGTATATGTATAGCTGATTCACTTTGTTATAAAGCAGAAACTAACACACCATTGTAAAGTAATTACACTCCAATAGAGATGTAAAAAAAAAAAGAGTAATTGCCATGCATTCGTATCCCAACTCTGCTGCTTTTAAAGAGGAGTTACTGAACTTCTCTAGGCTTTCAATTTACTTATCTGTAAACAGGGAACAATAATAGTACTTTTCATGGAAAGTATTTGGGAGGATGAAATAAGCCAATATATGTGAAGTGGTTAGCACAGTTTTTGACAAATAGCCAAGTACTCACTAAATGTTAGTTATTAGGGTTAGCATTACTTTTAGTTTTAGCATATGTCATTTAGGAATGGACAGGAAAATTACAGCTTTAGTCTTCTTTATGTTAGGAACTTACACTGAAGTTACAGCAATATATATCATTAAATTCCTAAACATATAACACAAACAAAAACATAAGTTTCCAAAGATAATGGCTGAGCCATTTTTAAGATGCAGTTTTAGATGGACTATTCAAAAGCAAATTTTTATTTCAAAAGTTTGACAAGGATAGCAAATATAATACAATCTTGTCTTTGTTTCAGGTGTCCAAAACACCTTACTCATTTTGATGAAAAAATTGTTTTGTTTCCTCCTTTCATATTTTCTTTTGCAACTCTTTCTGTCTCTCATTTAAAGCTCCTTGCTTTCCTAAAAGCTATTAAACCCAAATCATTCTTGCTATCACGTTAGGATTCCTGTATGTTTTAAGAGTATTTCTCGGGCTTCCCTGGTGGCGCAGTGGTTGAGAGTCCACCTGCCAATGCAGGGGACACGGGTTCGTGCCCCAGTCTGGAAAGATACCACACGCCGCGGAGCGGCTGGGCCCGTAAGCCGTGGCCGCTGAGCCTGTGCGTCCGGAGTCTGTGCTCCGCAACGGGAGAGGCCACAGCAGTGAGAGGCCTGCGTACCACCAAAAAGAAA
>NW_020174920.1:843758-864810 GCF_003031525.2 Neophocaena asiaeorientalis asiaeorientalis | reverse complement strand
TCCCCCCAAAAAAAAAAAAAAAAAAAAAAAAAAAAAAAAAAGAGTATTTCTCAATTGCCAAATTTCAGAGTCTTGTTGCCCTGATCAACTCTGTCTCTGTCTCTATATGCCTCTCATCTCTCCTTTCCCTCATCTAACTCAAGGGTCCAATCCAAATTATTTTTCCCCGGTAATTCCTCCTGACCAGTTGACCACTTTGTTCCGTGATCCGCTAGATTCACAGAACCCTAAATTTTTGAGAAGAAAGAAATAGCATAACATACTGAGTACATGATGGATAAGACCAGAACCCTCAAGAATAACCACATGGATTCTATGTTTCACATAGTCAAGTGAAAAATTGGAAAAACCATGATTAGAAATTCCTAATTCATCTATGCTCATCAAAGGGAGAAAATCTTAGTGGTAAAAAGTATCTTGTGAAAGAGAGAATTTTTATTCATCTAGATGTTGCCTCCAACAAAGGTACTGATAAGTTTGTAAAATCCTATGTGGCTTTCTAACATTCTTGTCATATAATAAAAATCCTGTCCTCATTGCTGTTCAGACCCTTTGGAAAACTAGCTATGACAAGGACTGGCTAAAAGCTCACTAGTTCATTATTCCCATTTATTCTTCCTGAAATTAAGCTGGGAACAAGTTCTGGTCAATGGGTTTTGGGTGGAAGTGATGTCCATAATCTCGAGGCCTGGCCATAAAACCCCATGTTTTGACCACATTCTCTCTTACTCTTCTGTGCTGACTTTGGGCAGCCATGATTTTAAAATTATAGTTTGATAAAATTAGAAAAGTTTGGACCCCCAAGTCACCATTTAGGAGAGAGCTCCCAAGAAGGGTTCTTTGACCTCTATTGAACTATGACACAACCAAGGAATTAATCACCATTGTATTCAGCTACTGAGATTTCAGGGTTTATTTTTCAAATAAACCTAGTGTAAATAAATATGCTATGTGGCTTAGCACAGTCTAAACAATGATTAATTTAGAAATGGGAGCCATTCCATGCAAGAAAACTATATGGCTTTTTTCTCAGATGACATAGGCAATTTGAGATTCAAAGACGCGTTTAGCAGAAGGCCTTTTCCTACCAGAAAAAAACCCTATAGAGTGTTTTCATCAATGTGATCAAGTTTTCACTATGCCACTTCTCTGCTTAAAATCCTCTAAGGACTACCCATTGTTTAGCATTTAAGGTCTTTCCAAACTGACCTATAAATATGAGGTTTGAAAGGATTCAATATTTAGGAAGTACCACGCATGGTGCTTGATAATACATAGTCAAACAAATTTCCTTTCCTTTCCTTTTTCTGTTTCATTTATCCTGAAAAGTTCTAGATTATTAAGTGGACAAATATATGATGAAGTTTGAGGGGGGAGGAGAGAGGAAGAAGAAGAAAAGGAAGAGAAAGAAGGGAAGTTGGGCTGGAGGTCAGAAAATGGGAGGAGAAAGTGAGAGTACACCTTATCCCTACCTTATTCTCATATCCACCCTTCCCTTCTCCATTCAGTGCCCTCAAATAAAGTAGGAAGCGGTAGACCTGTTACTTTTTCTAAGAAGGAATTAAGTCCATCTGATTGACTTCATGATACTGCAGAAGTACGTGCAACAATTTTGAAGTGATCTTAAAAGATGATGCAATGTGAAAACCACACCATTGTATCTAATTTATTAAACAAAATTAATTTTAACATTGATATTAGCCATCTATTTCCCTCTAATCTCTACTTTACTTTGACTGCAAAGACTACTGTTCATTTCAGCTCGCTTTCTTTTCATAAATTAACATTAAAAATCAGTAGATTTTAATCCATGATATAATTTTATCCAGTGTATTTTATTTTAAGAACATATCTTTGATACTAACCTTGGTTTCTGTGATTTTCCTTTGGATTGCATCCATTGTGTAGGGACCCTCCTTCCATGACTCAAGCTTGGCTCTGGCCTGCCCCAAGACCTGCTGAGCTTCTTCCTTAGCTTCCAGCCATTGTGTTGAATCTTTTAACATTTCATTCAACTGTTGCCTCCGGTTCTGAAGGTGTTCCTGTACTTCATCCCACTGACTCTGAATTCTTTCAACTGGAAAAGAAGGAAAAATGAATACATGGGAGTAAATGTTACTCTGGAGGAGACATTTGAAATTTAACATCCAAATATTATCTCACATTTTATATTACTTATAAAAGAAATTGCTCATTGTGTTACAGCTAGGATGATGGACAATGGAATTTCTTACTTTTTTCAAAGGCAAACGTAAGTTTTTGTTAAACCAACTTCCTGAAGGTGATCTAGAACATCAATAGTACATGTGAAAATTTAACTGTGTCTATTCCTTTTTTTTTTTTAGTTTTAAAAGCAGGATAAAACATGCATCGACATAGTACATTAACACAGTCGTATAACTGAATGCAAGACCTTTTCGCATAATATCCCCTAAAGCATCTCAAGCACTAGATGTCTAAAACAGAACCTATAGAAAAGGAACTCTTTCTTTCTAAAAAAAAAAGAGCCTGTTACTTATTCTCTCTTCCTCAGTCACTGTGCCAACATGTTGACTAACCTGATTTTTCTCACTTCCTAACTGCAAATGTCATAACCATTTACTCAGCCCCAAGTAGGACATATCTAAATCATATGCCTTCTTCTCCTTTTCATCCACACAAACAGGTTCCCCTGAATCTATCTTTTCATGCTCTTCCTAGTGATGTAGTTCACATCTTAATTTCCATTTTTACCTAGGATGTTCCTGCAATCTTCAAACTACTCTTTTTTTTTGAATTGTCGAAGTTTATTTTTTTATAGAGCAGGTTCTTATGCGTTTTATATATATTAGTGTATATATGTCAATCCCAATCTCCCAATTCATCACACCACCACCACTCCCCTCCCCACCACTTTCCCCGCTTGGTGTCCATATGTTTGTTCTCTACATCTGTGTCTCTATTGCTGCCCGGCAAACCAGTTCAACTGTACCATTTTTCTAGGTTCCACATATATGCGTTAATATACGATATTTGTTTTTCTCTTTCTGACTTACTTCACTCTGTATGACAGTCTCTAGAACCATCCACGTCTCTACAAATGACCCAGTTTCATTCCTTTCCATGGCTGAGTAATATTCCATTGTATACATGTACCACATCTCCTTTATCCACTCGTCTGCTGATGGGCATTTAGGTTGCTTCCATAACTTGGCTATTGTAAATAGTGCTGAAATGAACATTGAGGTGCATGTGTCTTCTTGAACTACGTTTTTTTCTGGGTATATACACAGTAGTGGGATTGCTGGGTCATATGGTAGTTCTATTTTTACTTTTTAAGGAACCTCCATACTGTTCTCCATAGTGGCTGTACCAATTTACATTCCCACCAACAGTGCCAGGAGGGTTCCCTTTTCTCCACACCCTCTCCAGCATTTGCTGTTTCTAGATTTTCTGATGATGCCCCTTCTAACTGGTGATGTTGAGCAGCTTTTCATGTGCTTCTTAGCCATCTGTATGTCTTCTTTGGAGAAATGTCTACTTAGGTCTTCTGCCCATTTTTGGATTGGGTTGTTTTTTTAATATTGAGCTGCATGAGCTGTTTGTATATTTTGGAAATTAATCCTTTGTCTGCTGATTCATTTGCAAATATTTTCTCCCATTCTGAGGGTTGTCCTTTCGTCTTGTTTGTACTTTCCTTTGCTTTGCAAAAGCTCTTCAGTTTCATTAGGTCCCATTTGTTTATTTTTGTTTTTATTTCCGTTACTCTAGGAGGTGGATCAAAAAAGATCTTGCTGTGATTTAGGTCAAAGAGTGTTCTTCCTATGTTTTCCTCTAAGAGTATTATAGTGCCTGGTCTTACATTTAGGTTTCTAATGCCTTTTGAGTTTATTTTTGTGTATGGTGTTAGGGAGTGTTCTACTTTCATTCTTTGACATGTAGCTGTCCAGTTTTGCCAGCACCACTTATTGAAGAGGCTGTCTTTTATCCATTGTATATTCTTGCCTCCTTTGTCATAGATTAGATGACCATAGGCATGTGGGGTTATCTCTGGGCTTTCTATCCTGTTCTATTGATCTATATTTCTGTTTCTGTGCCAGTACCATAGTGTCTTGATTACTGTAGCTTTGTAGTATAGCCTTAAGTCAGGCAGTCTGATTCCTCCAACTCTGGTTTTTCCCCTCAAGACTGTTTTGGTTCTTTGGGGTCTTTTGTGTCTCCATACAAATTTTAAGATTTTTTGTTCTAGTTCTGTAAAAAATGCCATTGGTATTCTGATAGGGATTGCATTGAATCTGTACATTGCTTTCGGTAGTATAGTCATTTTCACAATATTGATAATTCCAATCCCAGAACATGGTATATCTCTCCATCTGTTGGTATCATCTTTAATTTCTTTCATCAGTGTCTTATAGTTTTCTGCATACAGGGCTTTTGTCTCCCTAGGTAGGTTTATTCCTAGATATTTTATTCTTTTTGTTGCAATGGTAAATGGTAGTGTTTTCTTAATTTCTCTTTCAGAATTTTCATAATTATTGTATAGGAATGCAAGAGATATCTGTGCATTAATTTTGTATCCTGCAACTTTACCAAATTCATTGATTAGCTCTAGTAGTTTTCTGGTGGCATCTTTATGATTTTCTATGTATATTATCATGTCATCTGCAAATACTGACAGTTTTACTTCTTCTTTTCCAATTTGTATTCCTTTTATTTCTTTTCCTTCTCTGATTGCTCTGGCTAGCACTTCCAAAATTATGTTGAATAACAGTGGCGAGAGTGGACATTCTTGTGTTGTTCCTGATCTTAGAGGAAATGTTTTCAGGTTTTCACCATTGAGAATGATGTTTGCTGTGGGTTTGTCATATATGGCTTTTATTATGTTGAAGTAGGTTTGTTTTATGCCCACTTTCTGGAGAGTTTTTATCATAAATGGGTCTTGAACTTTGTCAGAAGCTTTTTCTGCATCTATTGAGATGATGATATGGTGTTTATTCTTCAATCTGTTAATATGGTGTTTCACATTGATTGATTTGCATATATTGAAGAATCCTTGCATCCCTGGGATAAATCCCACTTGTTCATGGTGTATAATCCTTTTAATGTGTTGTTGGATTCTGTTTGCTAATAATTTCTTGAGGATTTTCACAACTATATTCAGGAGTGATATTGGTCTGTAATTTTCTTTTTTGTAGTATCTTGTCTGGTTTTGGTATCAGGGTGATGGTGGCCTCACAGAATGAGTTTGGGAGTATTCCTCCCTCTGCAATTCTTTGGAAGAGTTTGAGAAGGATGGGTGTTAGCTCTTCTCTAAATGTTTGACAGAATTCACCTGTGAAGCCATCTGGTGCTGGACTTTTGTTTGTTGGAAGATTTTTAATCACAGTTTCAATTTCATTACTTGTGATTGGTCTGTTCATATTTTCTATTTCTTCATGGTTCAGTCTTGGAAGGCTATATACCTTTCTAAGAATTTGTCCATTTCTTCCAGGTTGTCCATTATATTGGCATGGAGTTGCTTATAATAATCTCTTAGGATGCTTTGTATTTCTGTGGTGTCTGTTGTAACTTCTCCTTTTTCATTACTTTTTATTGATTTGAGTCCTCTCCCTCTTTTTCTTGATGAGTCTGGGTAATGTTTTATCTGTTTTGGTTATCTTGGCAAAGAACCTGCTTTTAGTTTTATTGAATTTTGCTCCTGTTTTCTTTGTTTCTATTTCATTTATTTCTGTTGTGATCTTTATGATTTCTTTCCTTCTACTAACTTCAGATTTTGTTTGTTCTTCTTTCTCTAGTTCCTTTAGGTGTAAGGTTAGATTGTTTACTTGAGATTTTTCTTGTTTCTTGAGGTAGGCTTATATTGCTATAAACTTCCCTCTCAGAACTGCTTTTGCTGCATCCTATAGGTTTCGGATCATCGTGTTTTCGTTGTCATTTGTCTCTTGGTATTTTTTGATTTCCTCTTTGGTTTCTTCAGTGATCTCTTGGTTATTCAGTAACATATTGTTTAGCCTCCATGTGTTTGTGTTTTTTACGTTTTTTTCCCAGTAATTCATTTCTACTCTCACAGCTCTGTGGTCAGAAAAGACGCTCGATATAATTTCAATTTTCTTAAATTTACTGTGGCTTGATTTGTGACCCAAGATGTGCTCTATCTTGGAGAATGTTCCATGTGCACTTGAGAAGAAAGTGTAATCTGCTGTTTTGGGATGGAATGTCCTATAAATATCAATTAAATCTATCTGGTCTATTGTGTCATTTAAAGCATCTGTTTCCTTAATTATATTCATTTTGGATGATCTGTCCATTGGTGTAAGTGAGGTGTTAAAGTCCCCCACTATTATCGTGTTACTGTCGATTTCCTCTTTTAGAGCTGTTAGCAGTTACCTTATGTATTGAGGTGCTCCTATGTTGGGTGCATATATATTTATAATTGTTATATCTTCTTCTTGGATTGATCCCTTGATCATTATGTAGTGACCTTCCTTGTCTCTTATAACATTCTTTATTTTAAAGTCTATTTTATCTGATATGAGTATTGCTACTCCACCTTTCTTTTGATTTCCATCTGTGGGGAGTATCTTCTTCCAACCCATCATTTTCAGTCTGTATGTGTCCCTAGGTCTGAAGTGGGTCTCTTGTAGACAGCATATATATGGATCTTGGTTTTTGTATCCATTCAGCAATCCTGTGTCTTTTGGTTGGAGCATTTAATCCATTCACGTTTAAGGTAATTATCCATATGTATGTTCCTATTACCATTTTTTCAATTGTTTTGGGTTTGTTTTTGTAGGTCCTTTTCTTCTCGTGTTTCCCACTTAGAGAAATTCCTGTAGCATTTGTTGTAGAGCTGGTTTGGTGGTGCTGAATTCTCTTAGCTTTTGCTTGTCTGTAAAGCTTTTGATTTCTCCACTGAAGGTGAATGAGATCCATGCTGGGGAGAGTAATCTTGGTTGTAGGTTCTTCCCTTTCATCACTTTTAACGTATCATGCCACTCCCTTCTGGCTTGTAGAGCTTCTGCTGAGAAATCAGCTGTTAACCTTATGGGAGTTCCCTTGTATGTTATTTGTTGTTTTTCCCTTGTTGCTTTCAATTATTTTTCTTTGTCTTTAATTTCTGTCAATTTGATTACTATGTGTCTCGGTGCGTTTCTCCTTGGGTTTATCCTGTATGGGACTCTCTGCGCTTCCTGGACTTGACTTGGGTGGCTATTTCCTTTTCCATGTTAGGGAAGTTTTCAACTGTAATCTCTTCAAATATTTTCTCAGGTCCTTTCTCTCTCTCTTCTCCTTCTGGGACCCCTATAATGTGAGTGTTGTTGCGTTTAATGTTGTCCCAGAGGTTTCTTAGGCTGTCTTTGTTTCTTTTCATTCTTTTTTCTTTATTCTGTTCCATGGCAGTAAATTCCACCATTCTGTCTTCCAGGTCACTTACCCATTCTTCTGCCTCAGTTATTCTGCTATTGATTCTTTCTAGTGTATTTTTCATTTCAGTTATTGTATTGTTCATCTCAGTTTGTTTGTTCTTTCATTCTTCTAGGTGTTCGTTCTTTAATTGTTCTAGGTGTTTGTTAAACATTTCTTGCATCTTCTCGATCTTTGCCTCCATTCTTTTTCTGAAGTCCTGGATCATCTTCACTATCATTATTCTGAATTCTTTTTCTGGAAGGTTGCCTGTCTCCACTTCATTTAATTGTTTTTCTGGGGTTTTATCTTGTTCCTTCATCTGGTACATAGCCCGCTGCCTTTTCTTCTTGTCTATCTTTCTATGAATCTATTTTTTGTTCCACAGGCTGCAGGATTGTAGTTCTTCTTGCTTCTGCTGTCTGCCCTCTCTAACTGTGTCTTTTCTTAATCTTTAGAGCCAAATATGAGTAATCTTTCCAAAAGCTCCTATAGCAGAATGCCCACATCCCCTCGCCCTTATCACTTCATTGCCCAACAGCCTGACCTCCAATACCATCACTGACATTTCATTCCTTGTAGGCTTTGTGTTGTCATAAAGTTTGCTTTGCCATCTAAGTGGTAGGCTAGATACACTAAGGAATTGAGGCTCCCTTGCCCAGTCTCCCACCACCTTACCTCCCAGGAACAGCCTGTAACCAATGACTGATGGTAGTCATTAGGGTATGCATATTCTAGCACACTTTTGCTATGGGAGATATCTGTGAGGTATGTGATTTATAAGGGTTCCAGAGTTCTCCCAGTGGGATAAAGCTCTAGTGGGTCATAGTGGTAACCTGCTTGATTATGTACCATCCTTTACTGGCTGTCTTCCCTTACCTGTCTCACTTTCTCATTCCCCTATTGATATTTCTCTCAACTCCCAAATAAACCACTTGCTCTCAAAACTTTTTTTCTGCGGCAATCCAAGACCAGATAGGCACATTGGAAACTTCTTGTAACAATGACAGTTATATTCTGTAAGTAGGACAGGCTTACATCGAGGCTATTTTCTGGTATCATTGTGAGTCAAAGATGGAGATTCCCTATAGATTTTTCTCTGGAATACTTTATTTTAGAATATTAAAAATAAACATAACAAGATTGCTTTTTCTTTTCTTTGAGGACCACATGATCTTCATTTTAAGCTGATTTCATAAAATGGAAATAATGCCATAGAAAACAGGTAATAAAACCACCACTTACTTTACTCCTTAAGCAGGAAATCTGACAGACATTCTAGAATTTTCCCTAAGCCTCACCAAACACCATATATAATTGGTTACAAAGTTTTCTCATACAGAACTCCTTTCTTCTTTCCACACGTTTCCATGGCAAAGCTCCAACATTTTCTGTCTACATGTTTGCAATAGACTGTACATAGTTCCTCTGCCTCAAGTCTCCACTTTCCAACGTAATGTCTACACTGTAGACATAGTAGTAACTAATATAAATCTGATCACCCCACTCTCTCATTTAAACCCTTCAATGTCTCCCCACAGTCCTCTGGAATATCTTAGCTTGATATACATATTCCTCTGTGATCTGGCCTGGATAATCTGAGGGATTTATTGACAAAGGAACAAATTATAACATAATCAGAGTGTAGGAAAATCACCAAATTTAATATAAGAAACTAGGCCTTGCAGCAGTGGAGCTGTTAGTACATCTAGGCCCAAGAAATCAGGGGAGGGAGAAGTGGCCAGAAGCTGAGAATCATGAGGAGAAACCACCTTGAGAAGAGCAGTAACCTTTTATCAAGGGACAGAGTCAGCCTGAAGCAAATTCACGGGTAGGGAACTAGAAGAATAAATACTCTGACCTCTCTGCCCTCTCTCTTCAATTTCCTACCAGGGCTCCCCAGTGGCTAAACCAATTGGAAGCCAGAGGGCATGGGAGACCAATGATGACACGGATCAACCACCCAGAGTAGAGAGCGAGGTAGAGAAGGGCAATAGACAAATAAAACGTATATGGCACAGTCTTGCGCTTCTTTTTATTTATTTTATTTTTTTTGTTTTGTTTTGTTTTTTGCAGTACACAGGCCTCTCACCGCTGCGGCCTCTCCCATCGCAGAGCACAGGCTCCGGACGCGCAGGCTCAGCGGCCATGGCCCACGGGCCCAGCCGCTCCGCGGCATGTGGGATCTTCCTGGAGCGGGACACGATCCCGCGCCCTCTGCATCGGCAGGCAGACTCTCAACTACTGCGCCACCAGGGAAGCCCCCATGCTTCTCATTTCATGACATAAGCTTAGTCTTTCTTAATTAAACCTGCTGTTGCCTCCCTAAAGTTATAAGAAGTTATGAGTTAAAGAAGTACCTGAGATATTTTGTAAATAACCATCAGTACTAAACAGACCTTACAAGACTACTGATTGTGACATGAATTAAAGATTGTGGTACCTAGAATAGGTAAAACCAGGTAAGTGACATTCATTACAGGTACTGTTTTTATCAGTTTCATTTTGGTTTGCGTGCTTGCTATGCATTGCAAACCCAGTCAACATATCACCTTCCAACTTTGGTTAACATGTCAACCTGTTTAAATGTCAATAACTCCTTATAATCTTTGAGCATCATTTGTTTTTTCTTGTTGCACTGCTGTTGTTCACCCACTGGGTAGTATAGCACTTATTATAGTTGAGATCTACAATTATTAGTCTGTTTAATCTTTAGTTTACAAAACTACTAGTGTAAATGCTATTATAAAAAAAGCTATTTAAAATATTAGTAAAAGAGTCTTTAAGTGTTCTGGAATATTTTCTTATCAATCATAGAAACAACTAATAACACAATTACAAACCATTTTCCAACTTATCACAGCAGGCTACTTAATTATGCATAGCTGGCACCTCTTGTTTTCCTTGGCCTATTGTTATATACGTATTACATGTATTTGCAAATAATGAAATTGACTTTCCTCTAAAAGCCGATAATTACAATTTGCCTTAATCAGCCTTAATTAGTGACATTTTACCATGCTATCAAAATGTTTAGAACGCCTAGTATTTTTGACAAAAACATGGTAAGCCATTTGCATTCATGCCAGTGAATATTTTCTACATCCTAAATTCATTTCAATAGGGTAGACATAATCTATATTTTTAGGCCATCACTTGATATGAGAAAGTAGTTTCTCCTATCATGTGGGTAGATATTTCTTAATTGTGGAAAAAGGAGGAAACTTTTATAGCCTATAACATTATTTCAGACAAACATACCATTTGAATGCCTGTTCAATCACAGCAATGGAGGTTTTCATCCCAAAGGGGTCATGTGTGTACAATTTAGCAAGAGAAAATGGTTTACTGGGTGTGCGCCCCACTAAAGATGTCCTTTCTCATCCTTGACCTTCAACTGTACTTGATCATGAGATAATACTTAAAGAAATAGATTTATAGTTATAGACTCACTCAACAATCTAGCTACCCCTCCATTCACACCTGTCTATCCATCCTGCCAGTTACCATTTTATTTACCAGCTACTGGATACCAGGCATTAGGCCAAGCACTGGGGAAACAAAGGAGTCTAAGACAGATTCCCTGGCTTCTGGTTGGTTGGTACCTGTTAGATGGAAGTGTTATTTACCATCTACTCGAGGAATAAAGATCAACAGTTCTAGGGAAAAGATAATGAGTTCAATCCTACACCTATTCAGTGAAAAGTTTTGAGGATCTTTCACATAGGACTATCATTTTAGTCAGCTGGACTGAAGGTGCTATGGCATAGCTGCATATTTTGGAAGACAGAGAAATCCAAGATTAGAAATCACTGGAGAGAAGTAAAAACTGAAGCCATTAAGAGGAACACATTCTCATTGGTATGGGGTATAGATTGAGCAAAAGAGGGTTAAAGATGGAGTCCTGAAAAATATAACACATAAACACAAAATACAGCGTCAATAGTCAATAACATGGATGAATGGCTAGAGAGGCAGGAGGATCATTTGGAAAGTGCCCTTCCATAGAAATGTGGATAAGAGAAAATTTCACAAACACAAGTGTGGTTAACATTTTAAAACCACAGATGTCACAAGAGCTAATAAAAATCATAATAAAACATTATTTGAATACCCACTCTGCTCAAGGCACTTTTTTAAGCTCTTTACCTGTATTAACTCAGTTAATCATCATGAAAATCTTACGAGGTGGGTATAATTGCTCGTGTTGTTATTGTTGTTGCTGTTCTCCTCATTTAACAGATGAAGAAATAGGGACCATGTTAAAGAACTGGCCTAAGGTCATACAGACAGGGAGTGGAAGAGCCAACACTTAGACCCAAGCAGTCAGATTTCCCAAAGCCCATGCCGAAAGTATCCACTGGCTTTGACCACAAGAAACTTCCTGAAGACCATACAGCTAAACACTGGTAGAAATCTTACTGTAGAGAACTGACAAGTCAATCAGCCAATGATGGATGACAGCGGGGAGATAATTGCCCCTTGTTGGTGACAACTGTCAGGTGCATTTTTCACTATCTCCTACACTTCATTCATTGGGGCTGCCCTCTAGCTGCCCACAGCAATAACCTGCTCAGTAACTGGCTCAATTATTGGCTTCTTTCCTTTACACATTTCACTGTCCTACTCCCCTACTGGTACTTCCAGGGACCACCACACAAGTAAATCACCATTACTTAAATCATTGTTTCAAGGTCAGCTTCTGGGGGAACCTAGTTTAAGTTAGAATTTTACTCATTTAAAAAATTTCTCAGGGCACAGCTCAGTGCTTGGCACTTGGTATACTTTTGATAACTGCTAAACGAATTGTCCATGTATACTGTTTCAAATATCCATGTTTCCTTTTTAGAAAGATGTAAAAATACTACTTTCAAAGTTAACCCCTAGCCAGGACCTTGAGTCTTTCTTCTCTAAAAGCAATAATTGTCTCTTTATTGCATTTCAGGTCTATATAATTTGAACACTGGATTAAGTCTTTCACATTTCCCTCTTTTTTTTTCTTTGACATTTTATTAAAAAAAATTTTTTTTTGCAGTACGCGGGCCTCTCACTGTTGTGGCCTCTCCCGTTGCGGAGCACAGGCTCTGGATGCGCAGGCTCAGCAGCCATGGCTCACGGGCCTAGCCGCTCCGCAGCACGTGGGATGTTCTGGGACTGGGGTACGAACGCATGTCCCCTGCATCGGCAGGTGGACTCTCAACCACTGCGCCACCAGGGAAGCCCAACATTTTAATTTTTTAATCTTTTTTAAAACATCTTTATTGGAGTATAATTGCTTTACAATGTTGTGTTACTTTCTGCTGTATAACAAAGTGAATCAGCTATAATGTACACATATATACCCATATACCCTGCCTCTTGTGTCTCCCTCCCACCCTCCCTATTCCACCCCCCTAGGTGGTCACAAAGCAATGAGCTGATCTCCCTGTGCTACGTGACTGCTTCCCACTAGCTATCTATTTTACATTTGGTACTGCATATATATCCATGCCACTCTCTCACTTCGTCCTAGCTCACACTCCCCCCACCACCCGTGTCCTCAAGTCTATTTTCTAAATCTGTGTCTTTATTCCTCTCCTGCCCCTAAGTTCTCCAAAACCTTTTTTTTTTTAGATTCCATATATATGTGTTAGCATACAGTGTTTGTTTTTCTCTTTCTGACTTACTTCACTCTGTATGATTGACGCTACATCCATCGACCTCACTACAAATAACTCAATTTCATTTCTCTTTATGGCTGAGCAATATTCCACTGTATATATGTGCCACATCTTCTTAATCCATTCATCTGTCGATGGACCCTTAGGTTGCTTCCATGTCCTGGCTACTGTAAATAGAGCTGCAATGAACGTTGTGGTACATGACTCTTTTTGAATTATGGATTTCTCAGGGTATACACCCAGTAATGGGATTGCTGGGTCATACGGTAGTTCTATTTTTAGTTTTCTAAGGAGTCTCCATACTGTTCTCCATAGTGGCTGTGTCAGTTTACATTCCCACCAACAGTGCAAGAGGGTTCCCTTTTCTCCACACCCTCTCCAGCATTTATTGTTTGTAGACTTTTTGATGTTGCCCATTCTGATTGGTGTGAGGTGATACCTCATTGTAGTTTTGATTTGCATTTCTCTAATAATTAGTGATGTTGGGCATTCTTTCATGTGTTTGTTGCCAATCTGTATATCTTCTTTGGAGAATGTCTATCTAGATCTTCTGCCCATTTTTGGATTGGGTTGTTTATTTTTTTGATATTGAGCTGCATGAGCTTCTTGTATATTTTGAAGATTAATCTTTTGTCAGTTGCTTCATTTGCAGATATTTTCTCCCACTCTGTGGGTGGTCTTTTCGTCTTGTTTGTGGTCTCCTTTGCTGTGCAAAAGCTATTAAATTTCATTAGGCCCCATTTGTTTATTTTTGTTTTTATTTCCATTTCTCTACGAGGTGGGTCAAAAAGGATCTTGCTGTGATGTATGTCACAGACTGTTCTGCCTGTATTTTCCTCTAAGAGTTTTATAGTGTCTGGCCTTACATTTAGGTCTTTAACCCATTTTGAGTTTATTTCTGTGTATAGTGTTAGGGAGTGTTCTAATTTCATTCTTTTACATGTAGTTGTACAGTTGTCTCAGCACCACTTATTGAAGGGCTGTCTTTTCTCCATTGTATATTCTTCCCTCCTTTATCAAAGATAAGGTGACTATATGTGTGTAGGTTTATCTCTGGGCTTTCTAACATGTTCCACTGATCTACATTTCTGTTTTTGTGTCAGTACCATACTATCTCAGTTACTGTAGCTTTGTAGTATAGTCTGAAGTCATGGAGCCTGATTCCTTCAGCTCCATTTCTCTTTCTCAAGATTGCTTTGGCTATTCGGGGTCTTTTGTGTTTCCATGCAAATTGTGAAATTTTGTCTTCTAGTTCTGTGAAAAATGCCATTGGTAGTTTAAAGGGGATTGCACTGAATCTGTAGATTGCTTTGGGTAGTATAGTTATTTTCACAATGTTGATTCTTCCAATCCAAGAACATGGTCTATCTCTCCATCTGTTTGTACCATCTTTAATTTCTTTCATCAGTGTCTTACAGTTTTCTGCATAAAGGTCTTTTGTCTCCTTAGGTAGGTTTATTCCTAGGTATTTTATTCTTTTTGTTGCAATTGTAAATGGGAGTGTTTCCTTAATTTCTCTTTCAGATTTTTCATCATTAGTGTACAGGAATTCAAGAGATTTCTGTTCATTAATTTTGTATCCTGCTACTCTACCAAATTCATTGATTAGCTCTAGTAGTTTTCTGGTAGCATTTTTAGGAATCTCTATGTATAGCATCATACCAACTGCAAACAGTGACAGCTTTATTTCTTCTTTTCCAATTTGGATTCCTTTTATTTCTTTTTCTTCTCTGATTGCTGTCACTAAAACTTTCAAAACTATGTTGAATAACAGTGGTGAGTGTGGACACCCTTGTCTTGTTCCTCATCTTAGTGGAAATGGTTTCAGTGTTTCACCATTGAGAACGATGTTGGCTGTGGGTTTGTCATATATGGCCTATATTATATTGAGGTAAGTTCCCTCTATGCCTACTTTCTGGAGGATTTTTATCATAAATCGGTGTTGAATTTTGTCGAAAGTTTTTCTGCAACTATTGAGATGACCATATGGTTTTTATCCTTCAATTTAATATGGTGTATCACACTGATCTATTTGCATATATTGAAAAATCCTTGCATTCCTGGGATAAACCCCACTTGATCATGGTGTATGATCCTTTTAATGTGCTGTTGGATTCTGTTTGCTAGTATTTTGTTGAGGGCTTTTGCATCTATGCTCATCAGTGATACTGGCCAGTAGTTTTCTTTTTTCGTGACATCTTTGTCTGGTTTCAGTATCAGGGTGATGGTGGCCTCATAGAATGAGTTTGGGAGTGTTCCTCCCTCTGCTATACTTTGGAAGAGTTTGAGAAGGACAGGTGTTAGCTCTTAGCTCTTCTCTAAATGTTTTATAGAATTCGCCTGTGAAGCCATCTGGTCCTGGGCTTTTGTTTGTTGGAAGATTTTTAATCACAGTTTCAACTTCAGTGCTTGTGACTGGTCTGGTTATATTTCCCATTTCTTCCTGGTTCAGTCTCAGAAGGTTGTGCTTTTCTAAGAATTTTTCCATTTCTTCAGGTTGTCCATTTTATTGGCATAGAGTTCCTTGTGGTAATCTGTCATGATCCTTTGTATTTCTGCAGTGTCAGGTGTTACTTCTTTTTCATTTGTAATTCTACTGATTTTAGTCTTCTCCCTTTTTTTCTTGATGAGTCTAATGATTTTTCATTCTTGTTTATCGTCTCAAAGAACCAGCTTTTAGTTTTGGTGTTGAATTTTGTCGAAAGTTTTTCTGCAACTATTGAGATGACCATATGGTTTTTATCCTTCAATTTAATATGGTGTATCACACTGATCTATTTGCATATATTGAAAAATCCTTGCATTCCTGGGATAAACCCCACTTGATCATGGTGTATGATCCTTTTAATGTGCTGTTGGATTCTGTTTGCTAGTATTTTGTTGAGGGCTTTTGCATCTATGCTCATCAGTGATACTGGCCAGTAGTTTTCTTTTTTCGTGACATCTTTGTCTGGTTTCAGTATCAGGGTGATGGTGGCCTCATAGAATGAGTTTGGGAGTGTTCCTCCCTCTGCTATACTTTGGAAGAGTTTGAGAAGGACAGGTGTTAGCTCTTAGCTCTTCTCTAAATGTTTTATAGAATTCGCCTGTGAAGCCATCTGGTCCTGGGCTTTTGTTTGTTGGAAGATTTTTAATCACAGTTTCAACTTCAGTGCTTGTGACTGGTCTGGTTATATTTCCCATTTCTTCCTGGTTCAGTCTCAGAAGGTTGTGCTTTTCTAAGAATTTTTCCATTTCTTCAGGTTGTCCATTTTATTGGCATAGAGTTCCTTGTGGTAATCTGTCATGATCCTTTGTATTTCTGCAGTGTCAGGTGTTACTTCTTTTTCATTTGTAATTCTACTGATTTTAGTCTTCTCCCTTTTTTTCTTGATGAGTCTAATGATTTTTCATTCTTGTTTATCGTCTCAAAGAACCAGCTTTTAGTTTTATTGATCTTTGCTATCATTTCCTTCATTTCTTTTCCATTTATTTCTGATCTGATCTTTAAGATTTCTTTCCTTCTGCTAAATTTAGCGTTGTTGTTCTTCTTTCTCTAACTGCTTTAAGTGTAAGGTTAGGTTGTTTATTTGAGATATTTCTTGTTTCTTGAGGTAAGATTTTATTGCCTGAACTTGCCTCTCAGAATTGCTTTTGCTGCATCCCATAGGTTTTGGGTCGCCGTACTTTCATTGTCATTTGCTTCTAGGTATTTTTTGATTTCCTCTTTGATTTCTTCAGTGATCTCTCGGTTATTTAGTAGTGTATTGTTTAGCCTCCATGTGTTTGTATTTTTTACAGTTTTTTTCCTGTAATTGATATGTAGTCTGATAGCACTGTGGTCACAAAAGATACCTGATACAATTCCAATTTTCTTAAAATTACCAAGGCTTGATTTGTGACCCAAGATATGATCTATCCTGGAGAATGTTCCATGAGCACTTGAGAAGTGTATTCTGTTGTTTATGGATGGAATGTCCTATAAATATCAATTAAGTCCATCTCATTCAATGTGTCATTTAAAGCTTGTGTTTGCTTACTTATTTTCATGTTGGATGATCGGTCCATTGGTGAAAGTGGGGTGTTAAAGTCCCCTTCTATGATTTTGTTACTGTTGATTTCCCCTTTTATGGTTGTTAGCATTTGCCTTAAGTATTGAGGTGCTCCTGTACTGGGTGTATAAATATATACAATTGTTATATCTTCTTCTTGGATTGATCCCTTGATCATTATGTGGTGTCCTTCTTTGTCTCTTGTAACAGTCTTTATTTTAAAGTCTATTTTGTCTGATACGAGAATTGCTCACAATGTTTTTTCTGTCTCATAAACCCACTGCCTCTAGCCCTTAACCTGCTATACCGCTTGTCTAAATGATTCAGTTGGGGGCTTCCCTGGTGGCACAGTGGTTGAGAGTTTGCCTTCCGATGCAGGGGACACGGGTTCGTGCCCCGGTCCGGGAAGATCCCACGTGCCGTGGAACGGCTGGGCCCACGAGCCATGGCCACTGAACCTGCGTGTCCGGAGCCTGTGCTCCGCAACAGGAGAGGTCACAACAGTGAGAGGCCCGCGTACAGCAAAAAGAAAAAAAAAAATCCATAAATTAAAAATAAATGTGGGGGGGGGGGAGGAATCCTGTAAGCCAAAACTAATCAGTGACCTCTAACATTCTTAAAATAAACTGTAGGTCAGAGAGAATCTGTTGGCATGTCTTTTTGCCTCAGTCTGTCTTTTTAATTAAATTTTAGACTGAGTAACACAGAAAAGTACATGTGTATATTGGATGATATTTTTATGGGCATTTTCAATATTTGAAACATCCTGAGCTCCAGAGGATAATAACAACAATAAACTATCATGTTGTTATTAACATAAGTACAATTCGATGAATACTAGAAAGACAGCAGATGTATCGCCCCTTGTGAAATAACTAACCACATGTGAGAATCCATTTTGCAGAGTAGAAATTACAGACAGATTATTTTCTTTACAAAAGGATACACCATAGATTTCTCTAATCAACTTGTCAAAGATATTTAAAATATTATTTGACTTGCATTCCACTCCCAGGTATATAGCCCAGAGAAATGCATACTTATATTCACCAAAAGACATGTACTAAATTAGAAGATTACCCAAATTTGAAACTACCGAAATTCCCATCTACTATAAAATGGAATGGACAACTACATTGCGGCAAGTTTATCAACAGAATACTATCCAGCAACGAGAATTAAATATCTACATCTATATTCAATGATATGTATTAACCTCACAAACATAAGGTTGAGGCAAAGAAACCAGCCAAAACCAAGGACATACTGTATTATTCTATTTATAAAATGTATAAAATCAGGAAAAAGTAAGATGACTATAGAAGTCGAGATAGCTGTTACCTTTGTTGGACCGGTAGTCACTGCAAGAGACATGGCAGGGACTTTTGAGGTTCCGGTAATATTCTTTTTCTTGATATGAGTGCTGTTTACACACTTGCAATCAGTTTGTGCACATTCACCAAGCTAGACATTTATGTTATATGCACTTTTCCTTACGTATATTGTACTTCAATAAAAATTTAATAATCTATTTTCAACTTGTAAAATGTACTTTACATACAACTTTGGAGAATTAATCTTTTCTAAAAGGGTTGCAACGTGTGAAATACGTATCACTTGGGCAGATATGAACGATAATAAGAGGTGCAATGGTTTTTGCTAAGGACATTAAAATTGAGGGCTTAGATTTGTGTGATAAAGAACATTTGAGAAATACTCATTGGACAGTGAATCAGACTAGACTCACAGAAACAAATCAGCACATAGAGACTGACGAAGCAGCTATGAGTTATGCAATTTTAAAAAAGCAGTGTAGGGAATTGCGGTCTAGTGGTTAGGGCTCTGCGCTTTCACTGCTGAGGGCCTAGGTTCAATCCCTGATTGGGGAACTAAGATCCCACAAACCGTGCGGCACAGCCAGAAAAAAAAACAAAAAAAAAGGCAGTGTAATTGATTGATATAGCTATCCTAAGAGTAGACCCTGCAGAATACATAGAAAAGAAAAATTTACAAGTTTTTTATCTATATCGTTTTGTCAAGGAATGAAACAATTCCAACTACGGGATTTCACGACTCTTGCAACACTCCATCCAGGATATTACTGATAGACCAAAGATATATTATGGCAGTGTACTGTGTCCCATTCTGTAGATTTATATTTATACCAGATTCATCTGACATTTAAAAGTGAAATAATAATAAAATATATGCTTATAAACTCAGATAATCTGTGCATGTTGGTAATTGAAGAGCTACCCAAATGTGTGTACTTCTTCTTTCAGAGGTCCAACATGATAAGCTTCTCAACTGGTTTGTGCAGTAAGTAGATGCTGGATAATGAAAGGAATAAATAACGAATGCTAGGACTCAGGATGATAGACTGGGACTCAGCATGTGTCCTGATTTATGGATCTCCATAAGTGTCACATTGGAAACTAAGCAATCATGTCAAGAACCACAATACTGCAGAGAAAGAAACAGTTCAGTTGATTGAGTACTAACCAATCTTTCACTTCAAGTTTTTAAGCTAGCTATGTTTGATTATCGATACACAACCTTGACTGATATTAATTCCCTCAACATCTCTTCTAGGGAAAAATGTTATCTACAAAAATAAGATGTTTGCCTTTTTGAATATATATTGCTACAAAACAAAGAACAACTCTGTTCCAATTTCTGCACTCAAGTTACAGTCTGAGAATTAGAAGTTACTGTGACTAAGTTTTAGAAAGAAACCTTGACCAGCAGTTAATAATGGGTTATAGCCCTGGATTTGTGATGAAATAGGTATCGTAATTTGCAAAAGTTGCTTCGGCACAACTTCAAGTTCCTCAATTGCAAAACTGACTATAGTCATCAAAATGGACAATAATCTCAGCAAACATTGGTAATCTGCTAGTGGGGGCACTCTGAGGGTCTCAATGTGGGTCTCAATGATTCCAGGTAGAAAATACTGAGCTTAAAGAGTTAAATTACTGGTAAATCTTTTGAGGTCATTTGAATGGGTAAAAAGTATCATATATTTAACCGTGGTCAACTGTAAGGAAAACTTTCCCAACTGAGGTTAAGACAATAAACTCTGAACCATTTCTAAGTATCAGGAAAAAGATATGGTAATCACAACAGACAGTTCCCTGAGGCCAAAGTAGTCCACAAAAGGCTAGGCATGATCAAGAAGGGAGCTGAAAACAAAGAAATCATCATTGTTCTACTCGTGTATAAAGTTAGGATACAACTATATCTTGAGTAATGTGAGTATATCTCAATGTTTTACATTCAAAGACTTATAAGGAACCAGAGAAAGTCAAAATAATAATAACCCAAATTATAGGAAATATTAAGATGTGTTCCTCCTATTTCCACAGGGAATTTAAACATGGTTCTGTAGAAGTCTTATCTGTAGTTAAGCTCTGCAAAGAGAAGTCTCAGCTTAAACCCATTAAGAAGAGGAAGAAGCATATACTAACTATGAAGTCGAACGCAGCTAGTACGAATAGGCATTTGATCTATTTAGGAACAGGAGAGGAGGAACGTGGTTGCTGTGCGAACACAGAGGTGAAAACAGGGGGGAATTATAGGCAAACGATTAAATCCTAGCTGCTACAACTAATTTGAAGATATGTTTCCTTTCTAAGTCCCCCCAAAACTGGAATTCAGGAACAGCCAAGCATTTAGTTTTAAATTCACGGAAGACAGACCCAGACCCAATAACTAAGGTAAAAATATTTTATAATATCAGTCTAACATTTAAGGTTAGTTTGAACATGGCAAAGATTAGTAATTTAATGCTATTTTCACACTCAGTTTACTCTCTGTAAAATGGGGATAATAATAACAAGAAGATTAACAATCTGTGAAGATTAAGGAAATGATGGACGCAAGACACTAGGCAAAGTATCTAGCCCCTAATTACAGGGGTAAAGACAGGCAGTTATGCACTTTGTAACACCATTGGACTTTTTTTTTTTTTTTTTTTTT